>NW_025212051.1:0-25000 GCF_004010195.1 Chiloscyllium plagiosum
GGCAGCCATGCTTTCAAATGCCTTGGTCACATAAGTTCTGAAATGTCTACCCTCAACCTCTCTACTGCTCCCTTTCTTCCCTTAGAATACTCTTTAAAGCTGATCTCTGTGACCGATTATCTGTCCTGATAACTCCTTGTGCGGCTCAGTATAATAATATTTGTATTGATAGCACGCTGGTTAAGCACTAAAATATTTTGTTACATTAAAAGTGATACATAAATACAAGATGTAGTTGACAACAATACGAAGCGAGTCCAGTCAAAGGATGGCTTTCCCTTTGACTCCAAATTAACGTCATTTTCAAGAATTCCTTGGTGTCATTCTGTTAAGAGAAGCTATGTTCACCTCTCCTTTGGCATCCAGCTTGGTTCCCATTCTGGATCAAGAGTGTCATGAAATCTGGAGCCAAATGACTCAACAGAAGCAGAACCAGGCATTCGGGTCATGCAGCCACGGTCAAACCAGTCCACGCCGACCATGTTCCCAAATTAAACTAGTCCAAAGTGCCCACGTTTGGCCCATATCCTTCCAAATCTTTCCTATTTTTGGACCTATCCACATGTCTTTTAAATACTGTAACTATACCTGCCTCCGCCACTTTCTCTGGCAGTTCATTCCAACCACAAACCATTCTCTGTTTAAAAAAGTCGCCCCCCCCCATGTTTTTTAAAATCTCTTTGCTCTTTAAAAATATGCCCCCTAGTTTTGAACTCTCCCACCCTAGGGAAAATACACCTGCCATTCATCTTTTATATGCTCATGATTTTATAAACCTCACTCTCTTAGACTCCAATGAAAAAAATCCCAGCCTTTCCAGTCTATTTTTACATCTCAAACCCTCCATTCCCAGCAACATCCTGGTAATATTTTTCTGAATCCTCTCCAGTTTACTAATATCCTTCCTATAACAGGACGACCAGAATAACACACAATACTCAGAAGAGGCCTCACCAATATCCTGTACAACCTCAACGTAACGTTCCAAATCCTACACTCAAAGATCTGAGCAATATAGACAAACGTATTAAACACTTTCTTAAACACCCTGTCTACCAGTGACACAAATTTCACAGTAGTACTTCCCTGAACCCTTAAGTGTCTCTGTTCTACAACATTATCCTGTCTCTACGGTGAACTGTATAAGTCCAGGCCTTATTTGTATTATCAAATGCAAGACCTCATGTTTATCTAAATTAAACTCCAACTGCCACCCCTCAACCTACTGACAATTGATCAAGATCTCTGTAATCTTAGATATCGCCCTTCACTACTGACTAAACCACCAGTGAGCTACTTCTGAGTAACCGGTGCTACTTGATGGCACGATTGATGACTAGCACACTAAATTTACTGATGCGTAGGTGAAACTTAATGGGACAGTAACTGTCTGAATTTGGCTTGCTTTGTGAATATGTGCACAATTTTCCACATCATCATTTAAGTACAGGCCATTCTGCTATAGCGTACATTTCATTGACGTGAATTCGCTGTAAAGTGATTGATGAATTGGGGACATCATTTCTAAAGCGCGAACTTTTAAAATGGTGTGTGGCTGTAATGCAATCACATCGCCGACACTAAGTGCTGTTTCTAAAGCACGATTTTTCGATAACACAGAGTTTCCAGGATGGGACCACTCACCGCTGCCGATTAACCACTGCCCTTTTACCGCCAAGGACGCTTCGCCACCGCCCACTGACCACTGAGGATGATTCGCCACTGCAAGTGTTTGTAACTCATTTTTATGTATAAACCAATAAAATGATATTTATTTCACCTTTTTTTTAATCAATATGTACTATGTAGTTGTATAAATAAAGGGGACTGAGAAATATGAAAGAACAGGTGGGAGGGAAAACAATCAGTACATATATATATTTCCGGTAGCAAATAGTCTCCAGAGGTCAAACGACCCCAGCGGAGAAACGCTGGTGGCGAACCAGCAGTGGCTAATTGGCGGCGGCAAATGTGCCGTGACGAATCGTCACCAACCCCAGAGTTTCACAAGAATGTAGCCATAGTATTATAGAAGAACTACCTGTAACAATGAGTGGCTCAAGAAGACATGTCACCAGACCCTCTCCAGGACAATGATGGTTGGGCAATAAACAGCGGTACCCACGTCCCATGAATGAATTGTAAAAGGTAGGTAACTATATTTCAGTACCTTAGCTAGAAGGGAGCAGAACCGTTGGAGTGCGGGTTTTCTATACTAAAGCGAATTGTTGACACAGAGCAAACTTAATAGTTCCAGACAGATGAAGCAAGTTAAATTGGTTGTATGTTGGCATTTAATGGTTATATCTTTGATAAAATCCAGAACAGGATTCTCTACACAACTTTTGTGGCTCTAAGTATCAGCAAATACTTTGGCTTTGTCTCTTGCAAAAGCATGGTCAGTTCTATCATAAGTGAAAGTGGGGATGTTAACAAAATATTCCATCTGCCAAGATTTGCCTGTTACAATAAAACTAGAGAACTATTAACCTTTTCAAATATCATATAAGTAGGTTACTTGTACACCCAGCTGAAAGTGAGAATATGGGAGTTCAAAAACAAATTAAAAGGCTTTGCCATTCCATTTTATCAAAGTAAGGCATTCTAGTACTATTAAACTTTGACAGATCAGTCATCAGGTAAATTACTCTGACAAAGAAATACTGAGAATTAGCAAAAGGGATGTAAGTAGATGGTTTGCTGTGGCAAAGACTATAAATTTGTACTTTTGAAGAAAGCTGTGAAGATCAGTATGTCAGAAGGGCTTATAAAATCTTATATTTAACAATTAAAAATGTTGGCTCAGCAGAGTATAATCTACTGCTACAGTATCATCGTGTGGTATCTATGTAAACTTCAGTAGACTTGCAGCGCTCCAGTTTTTATTACAACTTAATCTCTTACCTTGAATGGGTTTGGTGTACTCCTGAATCTCACAACGAGCTGCTCCAGTAGCAACATCCCAAACTATGATTTTTCCTACAATGTCTGCTGATGCCAGACGCAAGGAATAGGGAGAGCCAATACTATGGTGGTAGTTTTCTCTAGCCCATTTTACCTATGCAAATTAAAGCAGACTCTGAAATTAGACATAAAAGTGCTCACAGTAAACAGTGTCAAACAGCACTTTCTTTATTTATTCATTCATGGGATATGTGTGAATTGGCGTAGCCTGCATTTACTGTCCATCACTTATTGCCTGCAAGGTGGTGGTGATAAGCTCCCTTCTTGAACCACTGCAATTCAGGGGTGAAGGAGCATGGAATGGCCTAACGGGAGGGGGGGTGTGGGGGATATTCCCAAGTTAGAGTGGTGTGAGGCTTACAGTGTAACTTCCAGGTGGGGTGCTCCCGTGCATGTGCTGCCCTTGCCATTCCAAATGGCAGGGGTCATGGGCTTGGAAGGTGTTGTCAAAGGAACAGTAGGTAAGATGCTCCAGTGCATCTTGTACATGATAGACACTGCGACTGCTCTACATCGGTGAAGTGAGTGAATGTTGAAAGTGGCAGATGGGGTGAAAATCAAACAGACTGCTTTGTTCTGGATTGGGCAAGACAACAGCTCACCACCATCTTCTCATGGGGCAAATAGGGATGGGTATTAAATGTTGGCCCAGCCCGAAACACCCATTTCACCAGAGTAAAATTACAATTATTCAGCTCCCGTGTAGCAGTTAATGAAGATTACAGTGTTGGATTAATTATAAAGAATAGGACAGCTACGCAAGACAAATGTATGTCCAAGTGCAGCAATTACAATCCCATCACATTTTCTCCATTAGTCCTCCTTCACTTGTTTCGTGAAAATGTTGTCCACCTAGCTGACACTTATCCAGACCAGATCTTGCAGATCAGAAAAAATTCCTCTCAATTTGGATCCAAATAATGTATGGCATCCTTTGATCATTTTTACAAAGTAACTGGACTGATAACATTCATATTTAAAGCATTCTTTACTTCTTTAACATAGTGAAGAATCCTGAAGAATTTACGTGTAAGCCCCAAAAATTAACTGGTCATGGGTAATGATCAAAAAGAATCAGGAAATTAGTCATCTTAATGTCTGAAAGATCTATCCATTTGTGACAAATTTCACAATGACATATCAAAGACAACTTCCTCAGTAATTCTACTTAGCTGATTTTCCCAGCTCTCCCCAGACACAAAGTGCATAGACCACAAATTACTAACTGCTACCTCTATCTACAATCTTTAATCACGTTTGGACACTGCAGATCACTTGAAAAAGTAACTGGAGAACATTTTGACCTTTAACAATGTTACTCATTAATGGGATCACCCACATTCATCAGGCATTCCTCCTCATATATGAGTTTCCTACTGATTCAATGTTCACTTTACTTTCTTGCAAAGTACTCACTTTCCACAAACTTTCAATTTAAATTGATAGCTCAGAGGATAAAAGAGTTGCAGAAGTACAAGCAAACAATTTTGTCACCATCTGCTGCTCATTTGTCACATCCTTCAGTAACTCATACATTTCTTTCAACCCATGCGAATTATGCTCAGAACACACATAATTAAAGAGCACAAAATCAATCAAACCTATTAATTACTAGTTTTGTTTGAATGACAAGCATGCTGCAAAATATAACCACTTCTTGACATGCATAATTAAAATCTGATTAGTAGTTGATGAATATTGACTGGTAATTTTTCAAAACCACATTAACTGCTTTCAGGGAGGTGCCAAGAATTAAAAAGTAGGCAAAATACAACAAAATGGCAAACTGAAATGGAAACAGAAAATACTAAAATCACTCAGTAGCCAGGTGCAATCTTAGACAAAACAAAAATGCAGGGCAAATATGTCAAAGCATCAACAGAAATATTGCCCATACTTTGCTCTCTCAAAGTTGCTGCCTGACTCACTCACATTTCCAGCATTTTCCATCAAATACTAATTCCAAGATTACCTCTAGAAAGCAAAGATAAAATAAACATAAAATAGCAGTGACAGATTCATACCTGCCAATGATATTAACTCATAAAATTAAAGCATTTGCAGGAATATCAAAGCTAGGATTCTGTGGTCAGAGACAAAAACAGCTCCAACCATGCCTTGGAATTCCACTTCCCACAGGCTTTCTTTTAATACTTTTAATAACCCCTGGATTTGGGGTTATTAAAAGTCAAAATTAGCATGACACCCTCTACAGGGATCTAAGAAAAGGGGAAGCAATTGTACATCACCTTATTCAATCAAATTGAAAAATAATTACTAAGACATGCAGTTTCTTAAACCATAAACTGTAAGATTGAATATTTAATTCAATGTAAAATTATTCAAGGACAATATGGCTTTAATATTGCCAAAAAAAATTAAAATCTGAAGGAACGAGATTCCACACTTACAAAAGTAAATTTTTAAGTGTCAGAGTAGTTATTTGGAAGGAATTAAGAAGTACGACTCCACCAAGAATTTGTTCAGGCTTAAATGGACAAGCCCTAACTTTTATGGATATCTTTAGTGTGCATCCATCATGTAGGTACCACAACTTCATGTGTTTGCACTCTAATCTTGCAGACTATTCCATTTCAGATAAAAATCACACAACACCAGGTTATAGTCCAAAAGGTTTAATTGGAAGCACACTAGCTTTCAGAGCGATGCTCCTTCATCAGGTGATTGTGACAATCACCTGATGAAGGAGCGTCGCTCCGAAAGCTAGTATGCTTCCAATTAAACCTGTTGGACTATAACCTGGTGTTGTGTGATTTTTAACTTTGTACACCCCAGTCCAACACCGGCATCTCCAAACCATTTCAGATAATAATTTATTTTCCTCTTGAATGCCACAGTTACACCTGCCTCGACTACATTCCAGATCCTAACCTCTCACTGCAACAAAACAGTCCTCTTGTCACCACTGCTTCTTTTGACATCTAACTTGACTTGCAACCTCTTGTTCTCAATCCTTCCATCAATGGGAATAATCTCATTATCAACTATTCCCAGAGTTCACCTGACTTGAATCCCCTCTCAACTTTCTATCCCCAAAGAAGAAAACTTCAACATTTCCACCCTCTCTACACCCCTGGAATGATACTTGTGAATCTTTTCTGGACGCTCTATAAAGCTTTCACATCCTTCTGAAGTATGGTGCTCAGAACTGGACACAATACTCCAGTTAAGGAAGACCAGTGTTTAATTGGAGTTCAACAGAACTTCCTTGACTATGAAGTTGAAATGTTTTGCCTTGAACTCATCAGGATGAAAATGCAAGAAATCAACTTTAGAAAGGGCGCAACACTTTAAAAAGCATGAGAAGAGGGAGATGATTGGTTGGACAAAGGTTGTCATGTAGATACAGCTACAACTCTCAACTTTCTTAGGTAACTGATTAAATTTAAAATGGGCAAGTTTGATTCGTCAGATTTTATCATGGGATGCAGCAAGGATTGGCTGTTTCCAGAGCCAATCATCACTGAAAAAGATGCAAATGGATCTGGTCTCTGGAGTATTTCTTAGCACAGTAAGGATTATGTATTAAATGTAACTCAATTGCAGAATCAGATCCACTGTATGATACTAAGTTCTGAATTTCGCAAGCACAAGCTGGTTGAGCACACAGTCAGCATACTGTTCTGAAGAACAGCCACTGAACTTGAAACGTTAACTCATTTTTTCCTCCACAGATTCTGCCAGAATTGCTGAGTTTCTCCACTAATTTCTGTTTTTGTTTAAGATTTCCAGCATTTGCAATTTTTTGTTTTATTTAAAGGGCATTTGACACAGTCCACCAATCATTGGCATGTACAGCCTGCATACCTGACATCACACTGATACTGGAACTCACATATCACATTACTCATTTGTGCAAAACAGAACATGTTTTGAGTTTGGCAGCTGCATCCTATTACAGACAATCCTACTCACACTTAGAGCAAAGTAGCAGCGAGAGACAATTGAGACATCTTCCTCTCCCAAAATTATGGAAGTCTTGGCACCTTTATGCCCTTACTTTTGTATGCTGCTATTTATAAAGAAAAGGATACTGTATGGTTTATTAATCATGTTCACAACCTGCCCTCACACATTCAAGATTTATGTACATATATTTTTAGCAATGTATCACTAGTAATATTGAAAGTTTTCTTCTAAATTCTAAAACAGAAAGTGCTAATTAATTGTTATAGGAGGAGTGTGATTTAAAAGCCTTTTTATATGTTAAATAAATTGCCAATTGTTTTGTTTTAACATTTGCTAAACAGTAGGATCCATTTCAGTGAATGTAATTATTAGCATAAATATATATAATATCTTGGCTTACGTACTTCAAGTTTAGCGAACAGTCTCTCTGAAAGATCATGTTTTAATTGGGAAGAAAGGTGAAGGACTGAAGTTATCATTGATAATGGATAAGCAATATAATTACAAGTTAGTACAAACAGTGAACAATAATGATTACCTTCACAACATTTGCTTTGTGTCTTTCCAGAACTTGAATTGTTTGTGACGTGCATGGATCAATGATCAATACGAGTGAGTGACAACCATGGGCAATTAAACCTTGCCAACCCCTGAAAACATATAGATACATGGAATTACTTATAGACAGAAAACAACGCAGAATATAAAACATTACCATTAAAATGCTCCACCAATTCAAGAATGAAACTTTCTTCAAAATTAAACCTCCAAATCAAACAATGTTAATTATTTAACATAGAACATAAAACAATACAGCACAGAACAGGCCCTTCGGCCCACGATGTTGTGCCGAACATTTGTCCTAGCTAAAGCACCCATCCATGTACCTATCCAATTGCCACTTAAAGTTCACCAATGATTCTGACTCTGCCACTCCCACAGGCAGCGCATTCCATGCCCCCACCACTCTCTGGGTAAAGAACCCACCCCTGACATCTCCCCTATACCTTCCACCCTTCACCGTAAATTTATGTCCCCTTGTAACACTCGGTTGTGCCCGGGGAAAAAGTTTCTGACTGTCTACTCTACCTATTCCTCTGATCATCTTATAAACCTCTATCAAGCAATCCCTCATCCTTCGCCATTCCAATGAGAAAAGGCCTAGCACTCTCAACCTATCCTCGTACAACCTATTCTCCATTCCAGGCAACATCCTGGTAAATCTTCTCTGCAAAGCAGAGAAATGACATCCAGTGAGAGTGAGTAGACTGTTGTTGGGATGAGGTGAAGGAGCCTCTTGGCAAAACCACATCGTCTCCAACCTCATCCGTGTTGGCAGATGTCGTTGGTGATGGTGGGGAGGGCTAATGGAGGGGGGGGTGAAGAGGAGGAACTCAAGCGGCTGCTGCCTGCACCTGTCTTCAAAGGGACCACTTTCAAGAAGAGGTGGTGAGCTTTGCACCCAAGAGAGCATCACGAGGAGAGATCAGGGGCTTGTCCACACTTCCACCCACTTCCCCCTTGGCTCAAAGCTGAAGGCACTTGCTGAGATGCAAGTCCCTCAGTGCTGCCAGACTTCAAAATTCCTTTGGAGCTGCTTCTTGGGAGCTTTTTCTGACAGTCAAGTTCCCACCTCAAATCATGCTCTCGTCTGTGCTCAGCAGAAACCAGTTTCCAAGACGGGACCAGTTATCCGCATCAAGTGCAAACACTTACCTGTTCTACCTCAGGAAGGTTGACTTCAACTGTGCCACGTAGTGTTGTGCTGGAAAAGCACAGCCAGTCAGGCAGCAGCCGAGGAGCAGGAGAGTCGATGTTTTGAGCATAAGCTCTTCACCGTGAATGTGATGAAAGGCTTATGCTTGAAACGTCGACTCTCCTGCTCCTCGGATGCTGCCTGACCACAGTACCACACCTTTCCAGCACCACACTTTTTGACTCTGATCTCCAGCATCTGCAGTCCTCAATTTTTCCTTCAACTTGTGCCACCCCTACAACTGCCCAGCTAAGATCAACATAGATGTTGTCTGGAATCTCAGTTCTGTATGATTTCAAGTCCAGTTGCACACATTGGAGTCTCCTCTGGGACAGAAAAGACCTGTTCAAAGAGGATAGGTCCCTCCAATGCTCTGTCTGGACCTTGTTTCCTCAACCTTATGTAAGCCCCCTTCTTCCTCTTTACAAGACATTCAACCTCCCTCGTCAACCAAGGTTCCCTCACATGACCATCTCTTTCCTGCCTGACAGGTACATACATATCAAGGACACGTCGTATCTGTTCCTTGAAAAAGTTCACAATTCCACGACATCCTTCCCTGACAGCCTGTGCTCCCAACCTATGCCCCTCAGATCCTGTCTTACAGCATCGTATTTACCCTTCCCCCAA
Source organism: Chiloscyllium plagiosum (assembly GCF_004010195.1). Classification (NCBI taxonomy): domain Eukaryota; kingdom Metazoa; phylum Chordata; class Chondrichthyes; order Orectolobiformes; family Hemiscylliidae; genus Chiloscyllium; species Chiloscyllium plagiosum. Next base: position 9,281 of record NW_025212051.1, read on the forward strand.
TTGTAAAACCTACCCTGTTGCACGCACCTATCTCTCTCCATAACCAAGGTGAAAGTCACAGAATTGTGGTCACTAACAAGCCCATCACTTGTCCCGGTTCGTTACCAAGTACCAAATCCAATATGGCCTCCCCTCTGGTCGGGCAATCTACATACTGTGTTAGAAAAGCTTCCTGTACACACTGCACGAACACCGCCCCATCCAATCTACTTGATCTAAAGAGCTTCCAATCAATGTTTGGGAAGTTGAAATCACCCATGACTACTACCCTGTGGCTTCTGCACCTTTTCAAAATCTGTCTCCCAATCTGTTTCTCCACATCTCTGCTGCTATTGGGGGGCCTATAGTAAACACCAACAAGGTGACTGCACCTTTCCTATTTCTGACTTCAGCCCATACTACCTCCAAAGGCAGATCCCCCTCGAACTGCCTTTCTGCAGCCATTATACCATTTCTAATTAGCAACGCCACCCCCCCTCCTTTTTTACCACCCTCCCTAATCTTACTGAACTTAAGTGTAACATTTACCTATACATAAAAGACATCAATACCCAGATTCAACTACAAATGTAAAAAATGTTGTCCTTTTGGTTTCTTAATCAGATTGTAAATTACACAATATAAATTAGGGACGTGCATGAAGATCCGCCATCATCGTATTGATTGAGCAGGGCCACCTGGCCCACTCTATTCCTTGCTTTGCGTTCTTGCTCTCCTGCTCTAATTTCTCATCTTCTATGTTGAGTTGCAGATGCTAGTCTCATCAAAAATAAAACGGCAAATAAAACAAGTAGGGCTTTATTAAATTTAAGCTGCACAGGTCACATGAAAAATTTCTTTCAAAGTGGTATTTTCTTCTTGATTTGTTCATGTTACTCAAGCTCAGAGCTATACAGTCTTGGGCAGAGTAATGGCTGGGCACTGCCAGTGTAGGGCACAAATACACTGCATTCTAAGAGACATATACAACTATAAAGTGTGGCTTGCAGACAGCAGCATTTTCTTATATGGCCTCCAAATTCTCTAAGAGCATGAATTTATGGAAGTGTGAGCTCTGCTCATGAACAGTAAACTTTGAACACTTTCCTGAGCATTACAAACATCTCTACTTAACGTTATAAGATGTCCAGTAAGTTCAAAGGAAGTCTAAAGATAATTTTAAACGCAAGTTGACACTGCACTGAAATTAGGCCTCAGATGTTGATTTCAAGCAAGGTGGCCTCCAGCAACAACATCTCTCCTAGCTGCCTTCTAGTCAGAATAGGAACTGATAGAACACAGCAAGAGGAAAACTCTTCATTACAATACGAAGGAGACTGTATCACCACCTTTAACCAGCAGTGCCAATCCAGAATTCATCTTTCGTGGTGCTGTAGTGTAGGCAGCCAATGAAAACCGACACTTCATTTATCCACTAACTGGAGCTCACAGTCTGAAATAGGTGCTGCTGACTGAAACCCACTCTTGGCATCGTCAAGCATCTTAAATGCAAAGGGTTCTCAGCAAAAATTACTGTAGAGTTCCAAGCATTGTTTAGATTGATCACTGAGGTTTGCCCTATCCTTATAGAAAATTACTCAAAAAGATGAGAAAATAAATCTCTCAATTATGTAGATGTCTATTTCTGATCAGACTTCAGCAAAATTAATTACCATAGCAGCACAAGAGAATGCTAGAACTCGTGTGTGAAAACCAATGAGATTCTTTGTTAAAGGGCAAATCAATTCTGGCACCATCTACTCATATGAGAAAATGTAATTGCTAGACTTACAGGTTAAAGCGAGGTTAGCATTTCAACATAAAGATAGCTAATAGGTTTGTTGCAATGCAGATTACTAAAACATGAACATGAAAAAGAAAATTTCTGTCTTCTGACTACAGAACCTGACATTAGAAATTGAATTTAACTTATTTAAAGATTAATTTTTAAGATCAGAGTGCCACGACACTACATTTAAGCAATAAGCTCCCTGCGCTAAAAGAACTAAAATTGGAAAGACATTTTAAAAAGAATGTCCCACAAAATAAAAATTTTTTAGAAGGCTAATAAAATAACCAGTGATTCAGTATTTACTGTTTGCAAGAACAACAGACAATGGAAAGGCACATTATGCTTTTGACCAAATTTTCCTCTGAAAAAAACAAGGGCAATGCCATTCTGTTATTTACATGTAAATGGCACACCAACTTCAGGCAAGGGGAAAGTGCATGTTTAAATGTGAACACACCAAAATTCTCCTCATCTCCACCATTAGCTTTGTGTGACACTGACAAGCATTCAATATCCTGATTCTACAAACTATACCAGCCATTGATGTTCAGGGTCAACAACCAGCAGTGTTGATTCCGTGACAAATGTTAGGAACTGCTAATCAAGTTCTCTGGACATTGAAAATATACAATATAAATGGAAAATAAGTTGGCTGAATTGGTTTTGGAGAAATTTAAAACTTACTGCTCTAACTTTTTCTCTGCCTCTTTCTCTCAAACATTTCAAATCTGACCATCTCAAATCTTTATTCCTCTTCCTGTATCTGATTTGATGTGAAATTCACCCACAGCTCTTCTGCTATTATTTTCTCAATTCTTAAATCTCACTAATTGTGGACATATACTGTTGACTGAGCGGATGCTCTGTTTCACTAGTTACAACATTATCACCTTACACTTACAGCAGCAGAAGACCAGCACTTCCTTTGAACGACAGAGTTCAGGGCCAATGAAACAAATTACGAGCATGGTTAGATGTCCTGCTCCAAACAAATTTGGACCAATAAACTATATTCATCAACATGAAATTAATGCTGAGCCATTACATTTTCACATTTCAATTACAATTAAAAGTAAATTGCTGTATCATCTTCAATGTCAATTACCAGCCTCATTAAAAGTTAAGGTCAATACTCCTAACAGTAATAATCTGCAACATTAAACTCGAGTAATTAACTCACTGTTTTAAACAACATATTTTTATCAAACATAAATAAATCTTTTGTAGATTTAGCATGCAATAGACACTTAATATAACGCAATATGATAAAACTAACAAGTCTTTGCTAATATACAATGATCTCTCTACTAAATGTTCATACATTTGTCCTTTCCCCAGAGGACACACATCCTTGGTACAGTAACCTTTAAATTTAATCTACTCAATTGCATGCTGTGCTTCATTATTTAATAGGTTGCTTACTGTACATTACCTTTCAAAATAGCTGAAAATTTCAATTATTCAAACATCAAAAAAAAGTCATACCATATGGTCTTTTTTGACCATTTGTAATATTGAACTCAGGTCCTTGGGGGGGGGAGTGAATTCCTAACCTTGCAACAAGGCACAGCAAAAGATCTGTCCAGAAGAATGGTTTAGATCAGTAACAGACATTGTTGTATACGATGTAAGTTATGAAAAAGATCCTTATAATTTGAGTTGCATTTACACTCATTTGTAGGATGGGAGCATATCGTATGACCTATAATCTAGCAAGATAAAGCAGAATTATTTATAACTTACATTAAAAAACAAAATACCATGTTAAATGTTTAGATGCACAGCCAGATTTCCATCACATCCATTCCTTCCTCTACAACACATTAGTTCTCTGAAATGCATAACAGGATGGTATAGGGGGGCAGCACGGTGGCTCAGTGGTTAGCATTGCTGCCTCACAGCGCCAGGGACCCAGGTTCAATTCCCACCTGTCTGTGTGGAGCTTGCACATTATCCCCATGTCTGTGTGGGTTTCCTACGGGTGCTCCGGTTTCCTCCCACAATCCAAAGATGTGCAGGTCAGGTGAATTGACCATGATAAATTGCCCATAGTGTTACGTGCATTAGTCAGGGGTAAATATAGATTAGGGGAATGGATCTGGTGGGTTAGTCTTCAGAGGGTCGGTATGGACTTGTTGGACCGAAGGGCCTGTTCCCATACTGTAGGGAATCTAATGTAATCTAATCATATCAGCTAAAAAGCATTAAACTGTTAGCTCTAAAATGGGTTTAGGGTCATTTTCAGCACGAACATACCAAAACCATTCAAAAACAAGATAAGTTCTAATTTCATTCCCCAAAATGCAAAGAACTGCTACGGAAAATACAACTTGTACTCCAATGACTGTTGGGAATTTGAGACAAACTAGCAGACCAATTAAACCAAAAACTCACTTTGACATAGTGCGTTAATGCATAAATTAATGTTCTTAAAATCCAGAAATCATATGCAACTCATCTATATTCTTGATCATTTCAGGGTTATCATTGGCATTCATCCTTAAATGACTACAAAACTTTCTATTCCTTTACTGCAGAAAGTAATGACCAATATAAGAGAAAAGTCATGCAAAATGAGTGTTAGTATTCCATCCCATTTGGTTTGTCCATGTCTTTCAAACTACCATTTAATTTGTTTTGTGTACACACCATGCTCATTTCAATGTGTTACACTTTTAATTCTTTTATGCAGCTACTGTTTTCCACAGGACAACTTGTGAGGTGCCAGTCTGCTACATGTACATGCACATGCTTTACAGGGATAAGTGAATGCCAAACAGGCTGCTGGTTCTGCGTTCTTCCAACTCTGGCCTCACGCATTCATGACTCCTTTTGATCCACCAGTGGCAACAAAACCTTAAACTCCAAAATTCCTTTCCTTAATCCAATGGCTTTAGCGTCTCCCTCTCTTTCTTTAAGATGACCCTTAAGCCCATCCTTTTTAAGCAAGCGTTTTATTCACCACTCTTAATGAGGCCTTTGAAAATTTAACACCAATTTTTTTTTCATTCTGGATGTAGGTTTGCTCATTGACCTAGAAGGTTCGTTCTCACTGGTATCCTTACATACAGATGAGGAAGGACACCACTTCGACTGAGACAAGATATGCATCCTAGGAAAAGCCAAACAGAGACACGCAGATATGCATCCTAGGAAAAGCCAAACAGAGACACGCACAAGAATTCCTAGAAGCATGGCATTCCAACCGGAACTCTACCAACAAGCACATTGACTTGGACCCCATTTACCACCCTCGGAGAAAAAGAACAGAAAATGACATCACTGCAGGAAATGAAATCACCAACTCAAGGAAACCTAAACAAATAAATAGAAAGCATGCTATGCCAGTGCTTCAGCCAGAGGATCATTGATGATGTTAGCTAGTATGGTGACGAAACATCCGAAAACAAATCTTCCAGCTGAGCGAGCAAACCTACATCCAGAACCTCAACCTGAGCTGCAAATCTTCTCAAACTTTTTTCCCATTCTTGGAAGATGGGCACAATGACACAGAGCAGTATTTATTGCCCTTTCCTAGATACCCTTCAGAAGTTATGCAGAGACATTCTTTTTGAAACACAATAATCCATGTCTCCTCACAATAACTCTAGTCAGAAAGGGATTTCCAGGATTTTTAACTCGTGTGATGGAGAAATAGCAATAACATGTCCACATCAGGAAGTTTTAATTTAAGCATGGCCCTTGAAGTCTTGGCAAGTTGCTGCAGCACTAGTCCCATCACACACTACTGCCATGGTTCACTACTGATGAATGTCAAACAAAGAGTCAATTTTGCTCTGGAAGACATCATGGTACTTGAGTGTATTCTATCACAATCCTAACATGGGCCACATTGGTTTGGGAAAATCAAGAAGTGAGCCATTCAGCATGGAATACCAAAGCTCTGATCTTTGATCGTGCCTGCTATATTTATGTGGCTGATCATGTTGAATTTCTGACTTATGGTAATGCCAACCATTTCCCCTCTCCTCTGACCCTAGGATGATGATAGTGAAGGATATAGCAATAGGAATAGCAGCAAATGTCAAAGGGGCAGGTGTTCATATTTAGGCTCCTTACTGTTGGAAATTATAGTTGCTTGCCACTTTTATAGTACATATTAGAACCCAAGGTTGCATGTTGTTCATACATGCTGGATGGGATAAGCAGTTAGAAGAGTTAGGTTAAGGATACTATGGTCAAGCTGGATTTATCCTGATGTTTTGCAGAAAGGACACATCCAGACAACTTTGCATGCTACAGCACAAATGTCAATGTTGCAACTGTACTGCAACAGCCTAATTGGGGATACAGTTCATTCTGGAGCTCAGCTCTTTAGCAGAACATCAGAAATGTTGACAGATCCACAGGCATTCTGAAGAATCATATCAGACTCAAAATATTAACTGTTTCTCTCTCCACAGTTGATGCCAAATCTACTAGTTTTCTCCAGCATAATCTGTGTATGCTTCAGATTCCCAACATCTGCAATATTTAAAACAAATTAAGAAAAACTCTTCAATTGCTGTTGGATTCGTAGCCACATATCCAGCACTAAGTGTCTTGTTTCTTTAACCTCCTTTAGATGACATAGCAAACAGAATTGGTTTGCAAATTGCTGCTTCTAGTAAAGTTTGATCTCTAACTTAAAATTCAGAATTAAGCCCATGAAAACTAAAAGGTCACCCCTGAGGAAATCGCTGAGACAGTCCTTGAAAAGAAAATTTATTTTGACCCATGTAACAGGTGGGATATATAGCTGCTATTGCTCAGATTCCATAGTCACTAATGGATGCCCAGTTCAGAGCTGCTACATCTCTTCTTAATCTATCCCACTTGTGCAGTTGGTAGTGCCGCACAACACAATCCAGCGTACCTTTCACATGTAGATAGGATCTATGTTCTACAAAGACAGTAAAGTGGTCACTCCTATCAAAACAGTCAATGAGATGCAGCTGTGACAGGCAAGACAGGATCAAGTTGGTTGTTTTTTCATTGGCTGTCTAGCCACCTCACGCAAGATTAGTCTGATATCTATGCTCCTCATAATTCTTGTGTGATTCCTTGACGTGATGTGATGTTCGCACAGAGGGTGGTGAGTGGATGGAATGAGCTGCCAGAGGAAGTGGTGGAGGCTGGTACAATTACAACATTTAAAAGGTATCTGGATGGGTATACAAATGGGAAGGATTGAGGGGGATATGGGCCAAATGCTGACAAATGGGACTAGGTCAGATTGGATGTCGGTTGGTATGGACGGGTTGGACCAGAGGGTCTGTTTCCATGCTGTATGACTCTATGGCTCAGCCAGTTCTCTTAGTGATATTGTTAATATGCTTCTACTATTTTATGATAAGGTCAAAAATCACACATCAGGTTATAGTCCAACAGGTTTATTTGGAAACACAAGATCTTGGAGTCTCACTCCTTCAGGTGTTGTGAGATTTTTGACCTTGTCCAACCCAGTCCAACACCAGCACCTCCACAGCATATTTTGTGATAGGCACTGAATACACACTGTACCTCTGGAATCCTCAATGTTTTCTACAAGTGGTGTCCAACCTGAAGGAACGGTAATCCATCAGTGACGGAAATGTGGTAGATAACAATCACCAGGAGGTCTCTCTGCCCATATTCACTCTAAAGCAGTGAGACTACATGGGGTCAGAACCACTGTTTCCCAATGATTCAACAGCTTAGTTTGGTGGAGCTGAGAAAGAACAATAATAAAGGAATCAGAGAATGTAATTATGATTGCATAAGAGTGACTCTTCCAAGTGTAGTACAATTCCATAAATGTTAATGAAAAAGGTTTTACAGGTCATCTAGGCTAAGTGTGCCTTCATTCCTTCCAACCTTTTGGTTATTTCACACTTAAGTTACCAGTCCATATTTGTTCTTATTCATTGCAGTAATGTGAAATAATTGAATGGCTTGCTAGACCACTCCAGATCGCAGCTGGGATTGGAGAGTCATCTGGTTAGACCAGGTAAGGTAAATCACTCAAAACTAACATGCAGGTGTTGCTAACAAACAGAAAGAAGGAAATGGCATGTTAGTCCTTATCATAAGAGGATTTGAGTACAGGAGTAAAGATGTCTTGCTCCGATGCATCTAGCCCTGATGAGATTACACCTGCAGTATTGTATACAGTTGTGAACTCCTTATCCAAGGAAGGAACAATTGCCATAAGACAGAGATAATGAAGATTCACCAGAATGACACCTGGATGGCACAGCTCAAGGAGATTGAATCTACATTCATTAGAGCTTAGAAGAATGAAAGAAGACCTGATTGAACCATATAAGATTCGTCAACAGAATATACAGTTGAAGCTCGATTATCCAAACGAGATGGGCAGGGAGTACTTTGTTGATATAACTGATCATTTGGATAACTGGAAACAAGCAGTAATGTAGGAGTACCTGTTATCAAGCAATGCATGTCATAGTGCTGTTTAACTGATAACTGAATGCTGAGTTGCCTAATGCCATATTTACGGGACCTTGAGATCTGTTCGGATAATCTGAAATTCAGATAATTGATGTTCGAATAATCGACATTCTACTGTATGCAGGAAGGAAGTCCCTGTGGGCAGGTGGAGTGTGGAAGAACCGGACACAGTCTCAGAGTAAGAGGACTGAAATGAGGAACCATTCCTTCACTCGCAGGTGGTGACTCTTTGGAACTCTCGAACCAGAGGTCTGTGGAGGTTCAGTCATTGAGTATATTCAAGGCAGAGACCAATAGATTTCTTGATATTAAATATATCAGGCATATGAGGATATCATGGGAAAAATCAAACTGAGGCAGATCAGCCATGATTTAATGGAATGGCCTGCTCTTTTATACAATGTTTCTCAAAGAGACTGGATACTTTTCCTGATACCTGCCCTTCATTCTGATTTATTTATTCAATTTCAAACCAAATCCATCTCTTTGAAGCACTGATTTCTCTACATTACAACAGTCCTAAAAAGATAAAAGCAAGTTGTCAATGGAATTTAATAGAATGCTTCTAAACTTTTGCCACAGCTGTGACCTTTCTGATCACAACCGATGGTATTACTGAATACATCAGATCCCAGAGTGAAACCTGGCTTGATTTCTCACAGTAATGCAAAGAACAGAGTACCTGCCTGGTTTGAAGTCTAAACAAAGCCTGGCAGTCAATCGTCAATGCTCAATGGCAATGCCTCTCCTACAGTATAAACATTGGTTTTCCCCTTTATTGACATTCTTGGTAAGTGTCCTGATAAGTTCAAGATAAAAAGCATTGACAAAAAATGTGCCTTTCTTTTAAATATTTATCTGAATTTGGATATTAGACTCTCACTCCTCACCTACACTGCCCTCAATGGTCCGAATCTTTTCCTTCACATATTCATTCAATTTCCTTTAAAAGTTATTATTGAGTCTGTTCCCATGACTCTTTTAAACAATACATTTGAGATCATAGAACTTTGACCATGATGGACAAAAATTCTGAAATTGGCAAAAAAAACTCAATTCAAATCGGTGATCTCTCTGACCTACATCAGATGCAGTTTCTCCTTATTTTTCTATCAAAGTTACTTGTGATTTTCAATTTCTATCCAATTTCCTCAAATCACTGCTCCAAGAAGGGTAGCTTCAGCTTCTCCATATAACTGAAACCTCTTCCCGCCTGCGCCCCAACACTATTCTCCTAGATCTCTTCAGCATCCTCTCCAAGGCTTTAGAACCCAAACTCAACAGACTGACACCCAATCTCAAAACCATATTTTTCTCAGCATCAACCAATCTTTGCGAAAAACCTTTCACTCCATAATCATTTTTCACTGGTCGTGTGTCTTCCCGCAGATCAAACTTAATTCATACTAGCTAGGTATAAAGAATTTGACAGATTTAGTTGGCAAATTAAACACAATAAAAAGATGTGCATGTGAGTTTTAAGAGCACAGTAAATTTCTTCAGGCCGCTGATCTAAAAATATTCTGAGACAGATGTGTTTTCATATGCATCTTTTGTAAATCTAATATATTTTGACAGCTGAATTACGTATGCAAATTTCACAAAACAGCTAGTCAGTTTTGCACCTCATTGACCAGAACAAAGGTTGATAAGTGCACACAAACAAGCATTTCCTCATCTTGAAAGTACACCCTAACATTAGTGTCTTCTTAAAAGGTTGAATTAAATTCTTAACAGAAATAACCAAAAGTTGCCTTTAAGTGTCAGTCACAATTCAGTTTGTAGTATTCTCACCTGACTATCAGAATGTTCAAGTCCTACTTCAGGGCTAGAGCACCAGCCTGATATTGAGGGAATGCTGCATTTCCCAGATGGAATGCCTACTCAGGTGGATGTAAAAAAAATCCCATGGCACTAATTCAAAGAGGAGCAAGGGAGATAGCCCCAGCAGCATGACCAATATTTATCACTTAATCAACATTACAAAAAAAAAACCAGCTTTCATAAAATCTCTGTATAGAATCCCTACAGTGTGGAAACAGACCCTTCGGCCCAACAAGTCCACACTGACCGTCTGAAGAGGAACCCACCCAGACCCATTCCCCTACTCTAATATCCTACATTTATCCCTGAACACTATGGGCAGTAACCAGAACACCCCAAGGAAACCCACGCATACATGGGGAGAATGCGCAAACTCCAGACAGACAGACAGTCGCCGAGGCTGGAATCGAACCCGGGTTCCTGGCGCCGTGAGGCACTACTGAGCCACCGTGCCGCCCTATATTCAGTGTGAGCATTGATGGCTGGTCAGCACCACTTTGCTATTTGTGGAAGTTCATTTTTTAAAATCATTCACAGGCTGTGAGGACCACTGGCTCAGCCAGCATTTTGTACGTGCTCCTAGTTGCCCTGGAGAAGGTTGTGCTGAGCTGCCTTCTTGAAGCTGCAGTCCATAGGGAAAGGAATGGTGCTGTTAGGAAGGACGATCCAGGATTTTGATCGAGAGACACTGGAGAAACAGCACTATAGTTCCAGATCAGAATGGTGTGTGACTTAGAAATTGGGGTGGTTATGTCATTCTAGATGGCAGAGCTTGTGGATTGAAAAGGTGCTGCAGTGCCTGTAGCTGGTGCTGTAGGCTGGATGTTGAAGGTAGCAAATAGAATACCAATCAACCAGACTGCTTGGTCAAACATGACGCTGAATTTTTCAAATACTCTTGGGGCCGCACATAGCCAGACAAGTTGGTAAGGAGAATTCCATTGCACTCCTGACTTTTTTTTAGATTAGATTAGATTACAGTGTGGAAACAGGCCCTTCGGTCCAACAAGTCCACACCGACCCGCCGAAGCGAAACCCACCCATACCCCTACATTTACCCCTTACGTAAGTATGAGACCTGGTTGTGGCGGCGCTGCGGGGAATAAAATGCTCATATTCTAGCAGACTCGCCTCTTGGTCGTTTGTTCTGTGTCAGACTACTCTCCTACGAACCTGACCTTGAGAATTTTTTAAAACACACGGGGAGAACGTACAAACTCCACACAGTCAGTCGCCTGAGTCGGGAATTGAACCCGGGTCTCTGACGCTGCGAGGCAGCAGTGCTAACCACTGTGCCACCGTGACTTGCGCCTTTTAAGACAGTAAACACACTTTGAAAAAATAAGTTGTTACAGAATTCCTTGTCTATAACTTGCTGTTGTAGTCATAAGTTTATACAATTATCCAGCTCAGCTTCTGGTCAATGGTACGTCCCAGGATATGGATAGTAGGAGATACAGGGATGGTTGGATTGGCTTTTGTCAGAAGTAACCACTGCTTGGCCTTTAAGTTCTGTTCCCTAGATGCTGCCTGACCTGCTGTGCTGTTCCAGCAATAAAGTTTCAGCTTTAAGTGGCAAGTCATATTCATGTCATACATCATTATGAGACTGGATATTGTCCACTTCTTGCTGCACATGGCCACATTCTGCCTCATATTTCTGACAGGTGATGTACACTGTGCAAATGTCAGCAATATGCCCACTTATGACCTTATGATAGATGTAATATAGTGCTTGAAGAACCCCTGTGGTGATCTCCTAGAACAGAGATGAGTGACCTCCAATCGACACAACAATCTTCCTTTGCACTAAGAATGGCTAGCACCAGAGAGTTTTTCCGGATTCCCAATGACTTCAGTTTTATTAGGGATCCTCAATTCCATGCTTGGTCAAACACTGCCTTGACGTTAAGGACAGTCACTCTCACCTCATCTCTGGAGTTCAGCTCTTTTGTCCATGTTTAGACCAAGGCTGTAATTAGATCACGCCAAATGATTCTGGTGGCATGTAAACTGAGTATCAGTGGAAAGCTTATTGCTAATAAGTGCTGCTTGTTGGTAGCACTGTCAACAACTACTTCAATCACTTTGATGACAGTTCAGAGTAGACTGATGAGTTAGTAATTTGCAGTTTGGTTTTGTCTTGCTTTTTGTGTACAGGATACATTTGGGCAATTTTTCACATAGGAAGCTAAATGGCAAAGTTGTAGCTGTAGTGAACAGCTTGGATAAAGCATGGATAATTCTGGGCCATACATCTTCAGTAATATGGCTGCAATACTGAATTGAATTAGCTCAAAACTGGAATTTGTGACGCTGGAGAGCTCATACCGAAATGGATATTCACTCAGTATTTCTGGCTAAAGGTGACTGCAAATGTTTCAGCATTCTCTTCTGTACGATGTGTCAGGCTGTCATCATTGATGACAGGGATATTTCTGGAGATTCTTCAACCTATTTGTTGCTTTTGCTGTAGATGATTTGGCCACCGCATTTCCTGCATTACAACAGTGATTGCACTTCAAAAGAACTTAGTTAGCTGTGATGATTTGAGATGTGCAAAACAACAAAAAAAACAACAAAATGTCTTTCAAAGATAAGCATTTCACTCTCAATATTCTCCCGTTATCTTATAATTTATTTCAATTAATTACTAAAAAAAAAAATCTGTGTGCCTTTGGTCTAAGGTAGCCAAATTGAATTTTAAGTTTAAAGTTTAACGTGCTTTGGAAAAGTAAACTCAACAATCACTTACAATATAACATAAAATGGGATATATTTTAAATAACAGCCAGAATGAGCTGTTAATCTGATAATTAACAAACCTACTACCACAAAGGAGCTGAGTATGTGCAGTAAATTTACACTAACTTAGCAAAACATGCTGTATATAACCCTAGGTATTGTGCATGGGGTCAATCTGATATGCACTGACAGAGCTCGGTCTGGACTGCTCCGAGTACTGTGAAGGGGTCAGTAAGTTTTTTGCTACCACAGCTTGTTCTATACAACCCTAAATGTTGTGCAAGATCAGTCAGTTTGCATAACACAGCTCATTCTGTACAAGCAAGTGTTGTGGAGAGGGTCAGTACATGTCTGCACAGACACAGCTAAGTCTGTCAGTCAGTTTAAACTAACACAGCTCAGATTGTGCAGCCCTGGTTGTGGGAGGTCAGTCAGTCAGTCAGTTTACAGGAAAACCACCGACAGTGAATGTGGTGGAGGCTGGTACAATTGCAACATTTAAGAAGCATTTCAATGGGCATATGAATAGGAAGGGTTTGGAAGGATATGGGCGAGTGCTGGCAGGTGGGACTAGATTGGGTTGGGATATCTGGTCGGCATGGACGGGTTGGACCGAAGGGTCTGTTTCCATGCTGTACATCTCTATGACTCTATGATGGTGTCAGGTGCCAGAAGGCACGTTCTACCCTCCATCTCCCTCCATCCATCTCTCTCTCCCCTTCACTCCTCCCCTTCTTCTCTCCCTCTCACTCACCAGTCCACTGCCCCTCTGTTCTGGCCACTCAGTGTTCCCGTTAAAGTCCTGGCGGAGAGTTTGATGTTTACTGTGTACTGCATCGTGTTTTCTCAAAACGTATAAATTATCCTCCTTCAGCAGCAACAAGTCTCCGCTTCCTCACGGTGAGCACAGCTTCCGGGATGCCATGTAAACAGGAAGTGATCCACCCGGAACATCTCCGTGTTCGTCCGGACCTCGGTTCCCCCGTCCCTCAAACCCCGGCCCCAGGTTCCGGCCTTCAACGTCTTGCCCCGCTATACCACCATTGGCCAGGGAGGAGAGGGGAGGCGCTCTGCTCAGCAGCCCTTACTGTGCTGAAGCACCACCTCTTCCCTAGATCCAGGAAACTTGAAAACCCCATTTCAAAAATTTAGAAGATTTTAAAACCTCACATTGTAATTTATGTGCTGTACCTGCAAACCAATGCTTTGCAATTCAAGTACTAGGACACACAGATCCCTCTTAAGTCTTAAGAATTCTGTAATCTCTCACTATTTAAATAATTTGCTTACTTTTTCAAGTCTTCGCTCCTGTGTTGATCATGGATAATCCAGGGTTTAGTTACTTGATGCCTGAATGGGGAAAGTGACATTAAAAAGTACAGACCTGACCTCTCAAAAATGACAACTTGTATTTATATACTACCTTTCACATCATAAAACATCCCAAGGCTCATTGCGCTGTGTCTCATGATAATTATACCTGTAAAAATATGTCAGATTGCCATGTGTACTCAATTACAAGAGTACAGTGACAAGTCTACAAAGTCACCATTCTACGACACCAGCTTAAAAATACAAAATACAACACCAGAATTAAAAATAAAGAAATGAAAGAAACAGAACCAAAAGAAAATTTTAAAAGTCTAGATCTTCACATTCTTATGCAAAAGAATAGGAAAAAGTCCAGATTTTAAAGTATCTTTCAATACTATATTGCCATGTCTTAGCTTCTTATGAAAATTAACATTAGCATAACAGCATCGAGGAAAGATACCCTGCTGAAGGCAATTCGTTTAGCACATTGTTATTAAATGCTTTTTGATGCTGAGCTACAATTTAGACAGATGACAAAAATGTCCAGTCAAAGAGGTGGATCCCAAACTGAGGTAGAGAAACAAAATTTACAGGTGGAACTCTAAATCTTAGGCCCAGTGCAGCAGCTGACTGCGTTGACATTAAGTTGGAACAATTGCAATCAGGGATGCGGAGGCCAAAATCGGAGAGGTACATATATTTCAGGTTTGGAGAATTCAAGGAGATGAGGTGGGGAGAGTCATGGTCTTGTATGGATTTAACAAGGATGTTAAGTAAAGTTGAGCGATTCGAGAGCCAGGAGTAATTGCAGGTTAACAAGCACAGGGGTGATAAGTGAATGGGAATTAAAAAATGGAGCCAGGATAGAATGGAAGGGAGGGAGAGACAGCAGGAAACTACAGGCCAGTTAGCATAGGGAAGATATTAGAAATGATTATCAAATATATTGCATTTTAGTACAACAAATAAGGATAGGACCTAAACAATTGACCTTGGGCAGTGTTGCAGAACAGAGGGACCTAGGGGTTCAGGTGCATAATTCTTTGAAGCTTATATCAAATATAGACAAGGTGATAAAAAGGCATTTAGCATGTTGCATTCACTGCTTAGTCCTTTGAGTATAGGAGTTGGGAAGTCATGTTGAACTTGGACAGGACATTGGTGAGGCCTCTTCCAGAATATCATGTCAAGTTCTGGTCGCCCAGTTATAGAAAGCATATTATTAAGCTGGACTGGGTCCCGAAGAGATTTACCAGGATGTTACTGGGAGGTTTGAGTTATAAAGAAAGGCTGGAAATGCTGGGACTTTTTTCACTGGAACTTAGGAGGTTGAGAGGCAACATTCTAGAAACTTATAAAATAATGAGGGGTATAGATAGTTGTCTTTTCCCTAGAATGAGGGATTTCCAGATGAGGGGCACATTTTTAAGGTGAGAGGAGATAGATTTAAAAAAGACATTAGAAGCAATTTTTTTACATAGAGTCTGGTTCATGTGTGGAACGAACATCCTGAGGAAGTGGTGGATGCGAGTACAATTACAATGTTTAAAAAAACATTTGGATGAGTACATGAGTAGGAAGGATTTGGAGGGATATGGGCCAGGTGCAGACAG
>NW_025212052.1:0-25000 GCF_004010195.1 Chiloscyllium plagiosum
CAGCATCCATAGTTCTTCCTATTTTTATTTATAGAATAATCATAGTGCTTCATGTGCACTATAAAACTTGCATACTGTACCTTTAGCATAATTTAGCCTTATTAATAAATTTTTAAGGACCATAGTTCATGAAATTCATGATTAGAGATTCACATCTTTCATCAGTGTCAATAAACATAACCTCTCGTCAGTTAGTGCCACAGATTATACATTTGTTATGCATAATGTACAACTGCTGCTAAGGGTAATCCAGATTAGCTTGGGGTAGAGAAAAAAGGAAAATTTTGATTTTGTTAAAGGTCACTGACCTGAAACATTGAGTTTCTTTCTCAATAGAAGCTGCCACACCTGCTGCATTTATCCATCATTTTCGGTTTTTATTTCAGGCTCTGTTAATGTTGTTTTAGGCCAACAACTGATCAAATAGCCATAATTCATCACTGATGTTGTATTGTCAATTACAGTAAGAGCTTTAAATTCATCTTACTATTCAAGCAAAAGTACACAACAGCATGCAGCCGAACAATGTGGTGGCATGAGTACTCAGTGTTGATCGTATATTTAATGTTTAATTGTATGCAAATCATGGCTATTGACTGGGAATTCACTTCAACTCCTCTAAACAAGCACAGACAAACTCGATAGTTTGTGTATTTTCAACTAAAAATGTCTACAGATTAATTTTGATTTTAGCCTCCCTGCATGACTTTCTGGAAAACAACATGGAAGATGCAAATGGCTGCCTAAAAGTGAAGTGTTGAATTTAGGGGAAAATAATACGCAGCAAACTAAAATTCTAGAAGATATTGTGATACAGGTGTCCAGAGTCTCATCATCTCGATCAACATTGTCATGCATTGCTCAGCATCTTCACAAAAGCACTGAATCAAGGGCAAGGGTGTAGGATTTCTAGCTGAAGCATATGAGTGGTGTATACCTTGCCAATGTTGAATGCAAAAATTGTAGCTCTTCCAGAGCATGATTTCAGACAAACAGTTAAATAGCACAATGAAGTCAGAGGCAGCAGTGAAAAGTAAAGTTTTGCACAGCGCCCTTTCTTCACTATATCCAGAATTCAGTTAACTGAAATCGTAGAAATATAAATGATGCATTCCAGGTCAGAACTGTGAATTGAAACAAGTTAAAATACAAATCTTACCCCTTGTGAAATCTGCCTTATTATAAGATGAGCTCATTTGTGCTACAGATTGTAGCATTCAGAAAATCTAGTCTTTTCATGAAAACCCACAACTTCCACCGAGAATGCACTGGCCTTAATATGTGGTCTGAACCTGGAAACACTAGTGTGGTCAGAAATGCATCTCAACAATGGTTCCCACTTCAGCAGATCTATGACTGTGCAGCAGATATGTAAGTCCACCACAAAGTTGAGACACAGTTAAGTATGGTCAGAGATTAATAATTCCCACGGGTGTAATGAGGTGACTCTGGTATTCCTTTCTCCTTTAAATGTAATTAATTGTCAGAAATTACAGACTTTCTTGTTCTGTTAACATTTAAGATTTATATTAAATTGTTGATCAGTTTTGCTACGTATTCAGAATAATTCTTTGTTTATTTATACCCTTTCATGAACGGATGCCTGACTTTTCTGTGAGCTGTCCAAAATATAGGCGTGAATATTTTTGTTAAACACTTGAATTTACTCCTCACTTCACCTTAGCATTTCTAACAAGGAGTCAGGAATTATGGGATGGCACATACTTTGATATGCTGTGCAAGAGGAGTAAATATCTTTTAGAGAATTTAGAAGAAAATTGATGAGGGTTGTACCCAACGTAGCACTGGTCCTTAAAATAATAAAGACGACATTTTCTTTTACTCTGTGCAGCTGGATAAATAGCTGCCACTACAACAGAAACAAATATCTTTTTTTCTAAATTTCAAAAGAAATGCAATTGTAAGCACCCCTGTAGCTTTCCTGCCTCATGGGAGGTTAGCTAATTCATCAAAGATTGGAATTAACCATGGGGATATTCTTCATCCGTGTGACTCAATACCAGAAACTGAAGCACATTTAACCTTTGTAGTTATCCAAGCATATCATTTGGCATATGGAACTACTTCTTTACTAAGCTCAACTAAATTAGTTATAGAGTCATTGAGATGTACAGCATGGAAACAGACCCTTCGGTCCAACCCGTCCATGCCGACCAGCTATCCCAATCCAATCTAGTCCTACCCGTCAGCACCTGGCCCATATCCCTCCAAATGCCTTTTAAATGTTGCAATTGTATCAGCCTCCATCACTTCCTCTGGCAGTTCATTCCATACCCGCACCACCTCGGTGTGAAAATGTTGCCCCTTCGGTCTCTTTTATATCTTTCCCCTCTCACCCTAAACCTATGCTCTCTAGTTCTGACTCCCTGACCACAGGGAAAAGACTTTGTCTATTTACCCTATCCATGCCCCTCATAATTTTGTAAACCTCTATGCGGCATGGTGGCACAGTGGTTAGCACTGCTGCCTCACAGCGCCAGAGACCCGGGTTCAATTCCCGACTCAGGCGACTGACTGTGTGGAGTTTGCACATTCTCCCCGTGTCTGCGTGGGTTTCCTCCGGGTGCTCCGGTTTCCTCCCACAGTCCAAAGATGTGCGGGTCAGGTGAATTGGCCATACTAAATTGCCCGTAGTGTTAGGTTAAAGGGGTAAATGTAGGGGTATGGGTGGGTTGCGCTTCGGCGGGTCGGTGTGGACTTGTTGGGCCGAAGGGCCTGTTTCCACACTGTAAGTAATCTAATCTAATAATACTTCTATAATTAATTGTAAGGTCTTGGGTAGTAGTGTTAAAACAGGCGAACCTGGGCTTGTTGGACATAATTCTATTATTATTAACGTTAAGGCTTGTGTAGTGTTCTAGAACTCATGGACCTGAGGAATGTAGGATATAATTAATGGTAGGGCCTTAGGTACCATCTGCCACTTCTCTGCCCATTGGCTCATCTGGTCAAGATCCTGCTGTAATCTGAGGTAACCCTCTTCGTTGTCCACTACACCTCCAATTTTGGAGTCATCTTCAAACTTACTAACTGTACCTCTTATGCTCGCATCCAAATCATTTATGTAAATGACAAAAAGTAGAGGACCCAGCACCAATCTTTGTGGCACTCCACTGGTCACAGGCCTCCAGTCTGAAAAACAACCCTCCACCACCACCCTCTGTCTTCTACCTTTGAGCCAGTTGTGTATCCAACTGGCTAGTTCTCCCTGTATTCCGTGAGATGTAACCTTGCTAATCAGACTCCCACAGGGAACCTTGTCAAATGCCTTGTCACATCTACCACTCTACCCTCAATCAATCTCCTTTGTTACTTCTTCAAAAATCTAAATCAAGTTTGTGAGACGTGATTTCCCACACACAAGGCCATGTTGACTATCCTAATCAGTCTTTGCCTTTCCAGATACATGTATATCCTGTCCCTCAGGATTCCCTCCAACAACTTGCCCACCACCGAGGTCAGGCTCATCGGTCTATAGTTCCCTGGCTTGTTCTTAGTGCCCTTCTTAAACAACATGACCATTTTAGCCAACCTCCAGTCTTCCTGCACCTCACCTGTGACTATCAATGATACAAATATCTCAGCAAGAGATCCAGCAATCACTTCCCTAGCTTCCCACAGAGTTCTATGGTACACCTGATCAGGTCCTGGGGATTTATCCACCTTTATGTATTTCAAGACATGCAGCACTTCCTCCTCTGTAATCTGGACATTTTGCAAGATGTCACCATCTATTTCCCTACATTCTATATCTTCCATATCCTTTTCCACAGCAAATACTGATGCAAAATACTTATTTAGTATCTCCCCCATTTTCTGCAGCTCCACACAAAGGCTGCCTTGCTGATCGAGTTAAATCTGGGTACCTGGTTTCTTTATCTATTTCTTTAGAAATTCTAGCACATCTGTACATCATATGCTCATTCAGCCAAATTCAGGATAATGCAAGAAGCTCATAGAATTGTTTTGTCACTACTTAGAAGAAAGTGTGGCCTTAAGAAGCCTTAAAAACAGAACAATATCAATGAAAATCAGAGATCAACTCTCCACTGGCTGGAGTCACATCTAGCCCAAAGAAAAATATTGGCCATTGCTAGAGGTAAGTCAGCTCAGTCCCGGGAGCTCTGGGGAGAGGCTGAATCGGCTGGACCTTCTTTCCCCTGGAGCAGAGGCTGAGAGGTGACATTGTAGAAATTTATACAATCATGAGGGGCATGGATAGGGTGTAGAGTCGAGGTCTTTTCTCCCCCAGAGTAGGTAAGTCCTAAAGTAGAGGGTATAGGTTTAGGCGAGGGGGAAGATTTAAAAGGGACCAGTGGGGCAACGTTTTCATGCAGAGGATGGTGCGTGAATGGAACGAGCTGCCAGAGGAAGTAGTGGAGGAGGCACAATTGTGACATTTAAAAGACATCTGAATGGGTATGTGAATAGGAACCACTTAGAGGGATATGGATCAAAGGCTGGCAAATGACATTAGACCAGTTCAGGATATCTGGCCAGCATGGACAAGTTAGACCGAGATGTCTGTTTCCATGCTATATAACTCCATGACTCTATGTCAATGCTGCAAGGATTCCTCAAGGAGACCCCATGCTCAACCATTGTCAGTTACTTAATCAATAAACATTCCCTCCTAAGCAAGGTCAAAAATGGGAGCAATTGTGAATAATTGCACAGATCTTTAGTACTAGTCGCAATTTTTCAAATAGTAAACCAATCATACCTAATGCAGTTCGTGAATAAGTAGCAAGGAATACTCATACCACAAAAATGTAAAACAATGGTCAATTACAAAAAGACAGAATATAATCATCTTGCTTCGAGGTCAATTGCACTACTGTTGGCAAGATCACACACCATCAATATCCCGGAGGTTAACACTGACCAAACACTTAATTAGACCAGCCATATAAATACGGTGTCCACAAAAGCAGATCAGAGTCTTGGTAATCTGTGATAAATAACTCATTCTCTTGTCTCCCTGAAGCTTGTCCATATAAGACATACATCAGGAGTATGATAAAAAAAAACTCTCCACTTGCCTGAATGAGTGTAGCTTTATCAATATTCAAGCTCAGACTCATGAAGACAAACAGCCTGTATGATTGACACTCCAACCAGCAGCTCGAATGTTCATTTGCTCCACAACCAGAATGCAGTGACAGCAGAGTGTGTGTGAGTGTGAGAGTGAGTGTGAGTGTGAGTGAGAGTGTGTGCGAGAGAGAGAGTGTGAGTGAGTGAGAAAGAGAGCACTGCAGTAATTTACAACAGCTCCTTTGCAGCACCAGCCAAATTTACAGCCTCCATCAGCTAGAAAGACAAACAGCACCACCACTTGAAAGGTCTCCACCAAGTCATACACAATCCTTTGAATCATATCATAGCCCAATGGGTCAAAGTTTTGGATTTCCCTCCCCACAGTATTGCCGACATGCCTAGACAATGAGGATTTAAGACAGCCCACCATCTCAAAAGTGATAAGAAATGGGTGATAAATGTTGACCTTGCTGATGGCAATCACACCCCACAAATAAACAACCTGACGTAATGCTCAATCAAGTTCTCCTTTGACCTGCGAGAAGTGTTCATTATTCCAAAATCATCCCAGAATAATATGTCTGGATTTGTTCTTGACTTAAATTCCATTTTCCTATTTCCTCCACCCTCCCCTCCATTTATGACATCGACCTTCACTTTCGTCTTTATTATGAATATTAAAGGGCAACCAATCCTTTTCCTCAAAAGTTCACCTCTGTCCTCGGCTTGAATTTGCATCTTTCTTTGATTCATCTCTTATCTTCCTCCATGCCCTCTCTAAGCTCCTCTGGTCAACAAGACCCATAGGCTGTTCCTGCAATCCTATTCCTAAAAATGCTAAGTAAACAACTTCACCTCCTGGTTCACATGTTAGGTGCTAACAGTTCTTGTTCTTCAGACTTTGTCCTTTAATTCACCCTCTCAAAAAAAACGAACCTTTGACTCCGATGTCATTGCAAACTACCAGACCATTTCCAACCTCTTTTACTTCTCCCAAATCCTTAAAAATGTTAAAAGCAAATTACTGCGGATGCTGGAATCTGAAACTAAAAGAGAAAATGCTGGAAAATCTCAGCAGGTCTGGCAGCATCTGTAAGGAGAGAAAAGAGCTGATGTTTTGAATCTAACTGACCCTTTGTCAAAGATTTTCCAGCATTTTCTCTTTTGGTTCCTTAAATATGTTGTTGCCATCCAAATTCAGGCCACTTTTCCCAGAAACCAGTGTTTGAATCCCTCTTATGAGGTTTCCACACCTCCCACGTACTGAATGTTTCTTATGAAGGTCTAAAATTACATCTTAAAATGACTGTAATAAAGGTAAGCTACTGGTCCTCAAACTTCATAATCTCTCTGTATTCTTTGACACAGTTGACCATAGTATCCTTCTCCAATGTCCATCCACTGTCATCCCATGATTGGAACTGCTCTTGCCCGATTCCTGATCGCAACTAAAGTATCTCTTTATATGGTTTCCCTTCCAACCTCTGTATCCTTCTCTCCCCCATAGATCCATCCTTGACCCTTCCTATTTCCCATCTACATGCCACATCTTGTCAATAATCCAAAAGCACAGCATTAATTTTCACACTGATGACACTCAGTTCTATCTCACCACCATCTCTCTCAAATTCTCCACTGTTGTTAAATTATCAGACTACTAAACAGAATGGACAAAAACTTCTTTCAATAATCGGAAGTCTGAAGTTATTGCTTTTGGTCCCTGTTCTAAACTTCATTCCATAGCTATCGAAACGATCCCTTTCCTTGGCAGTTGCCCAAGTCTAAAATATTCTGTTTGCAATCTTGGTTTCATATTTGACACAGATGACTTGCCAAATATATATGAACCACCCTATTTCTCATGCAACCAGCACTCTACCCCTCCAATCCCACCCCCTATACATGTCAGATAACAGGAAATTTACTGCATAAAGAGGAGCAATGAATATAAAGTGAATGAATTCAAGGCTTTAGTTCAGTTGCTTATGAATACATATTTTGTGATGAAATGCAGTTTTGAAATGACATGTCTCTTTTTAATTATGGAGGCAAAACCATATCTTTTATTTTTCTATGATTTTGATTACAGACTGAAATGGAAAAAGATTGTGAAAAGGATTTCTGTTTAAAAATAAGTTATTGGACACTCATTCTTAGTGCTCTTTACACTGTTGTTTGTTCAAACAGTAGGGTTACTGCAGATGAGCTTCAGTCAGACATTATCTATTAAGAGATATTCAACTGGTAACAAGTAGTTGATTGGTCTGTGGAGTGGTGACTAGTTGGTGAGAAACAACTTTTGCCTGCCAACAACTATGTGATTGGCTTGCAGGGAGCTGGACAACTTGTGGGTGTGAATATTTAGTCAGAAGTCAGGAGACCACTGAAAAGAATGGGGAGTTAAAAAAAAAACCTCGTGCCTGAAAAAAGCTAGTCTGTTTCACCTCATCAATTGCTGTAAGTTGTGGCTTTTAACCAATAAGTCAGCAACATGAAAAATGAGCCAGTTGCCCTATGTATGTGAAAATACCTGTAAGAGGAGGATCAAGGAGCTGCAGGTTCGAGCAAGCCAAAAAGAATTATTTCAGCAAAGCCTGTTAACAGGGACAATTGAAATACCATACCAAGCTTACCTTCCATTCCATGATGCCCATTTTTTGTGTTTATCTGTGTGTGCGCGCGTGTGTGTGTAGATGGAGTTTTAAAAGAGGATTGGAGTTTTAACTAATAGAGTTAGATGTTGATGGTTCATAATTATTTATCTGCAGCTAGAATCTATTATTTTGTAATAAATAGTTATTCTGGTTAAACCTAGTCTATGCTGTTAAGCTGCATTGCAATGACACTTAAACCAGGGAATTCTACATACATTTATAAAACCTTTAACTTGGGTGACAACTCGGAGAAGAGTAGGGCTTGATTTCCAGCATGCTCCCCAGTGAGGTCTAACATTGGCTCCGAATTGAGCAATGCCTCAATTTTTAAATTTCTCACCTTTGCTTTAATTTCCTTCATGGCCTCACTTTACCCTTTCCCCATACAAGGCGACAATACCCCAAGATGCTCCTCCGTAGTGTGCCCAATTTTAATCATTCAACCAATTTATGGCAAAAAGCTTAAGATTTAGAATCTCACCCTGAAACATTTGAGCTTTTCTCTGCCTTTCTGATGCTCCTACAAACCTACCTCTTTTTTGGCCAAGGTTTCGGTCATCTGCTCGAATATTGTAATAGTATGTGGTCCAGTGTCAAATTTTGATTTGTCTCCTCTTGTGAAGTAATTTGCATACTTTACTACATCATTTGCTTATATAATTAAAACTTGTCATAAATATAGTATTATCATAGACTACATACTGTTCTCATTTGATAATGCACACTCATGATATTATATAACTCTGATGGTTCTATTAAGTGCATTCAAGATTGTGTTTTAGTTTCTTTAAAATTAACCCACCAATAATTCCATGGAGTCAGGGGTGGCTTTGTGCACAATTTTTTTTCCATGAGCTAACTCATGACTTTTCTAGTATCGTGTTCTAGTTTTTTGTTTTGCAGTTTTCCTGTGGCATTCCTTTCATGAAAGATGTACACCTCAGACAGGGAGGAGCAAGACAGCTCCAGCATTTACCACAAGGTAAATGCTGGAGCTGCACTTTCAGTAAAAAAGCTTTTGAATGATGTTGATGCCTACCATCACTCGGTTCTACAAGTGACAGACAGCAGTAAACAGATTGAATGGCTCCTAACAACTTCAGAGTCCTACCATCTGACTCAACAGGAAGTAAATTCAGCCCTGTATATCATGCTGACTAGAAGACTAGCGCTTCTGAAATTCTGAAACAATGTGAAACTTGGAAATCATTTTACACTGATTTGTCTTAACTTTATGCAAACTGTAGAGATAGTGTTGTTTGTAAAGCTTTGACTGAAGCAATGCTCAACATTTATTCTGACTGACATGAGAATGTACAATGTAACATTACCCCCTCAGATTTCTAACTACTGGTGGTCAACATATAAAAATATAGCTGCACAACATATTTAAAAAGCAGTTCAACTAAAAGACCACTCCAATCTTTCTCCTGATGAAACAACAGAAGAATGTCTCAGCATACTCTTCTTTTTCAAGTATTCTGATGTCACTCTGTCCTGAATGCATGGCATGTTAATAAGTTCTCAGTTTCAGAAGAGTTAATCATGTGTGACAGGGATGTTATATGATACAACCAGAATACATGTATGGCAATTAATAACTGCTTACTTTGTACAATGTAATACACCACATAACATTGACTAATGCAGGAAATATTTATTGCTCTGTAAACATTCTCACCAAAAATGCCTATTTGGATACCCTACATGTAATGAGTTCGGATAATCTCAATCCAGTAGTTGACGTCCAAAGTACAAGCCTGTCCTCAAACAGGAAACCTCAGCGAACTCATTAGGATTCCTGGTGTTTGAAAGGAAGAAGTGGGTGTTTATGTCTGATAAACATACGTTAGTATGGTGAAGAAATGGCTGAATATATTGCAAACTCTTTAGAATATTATCTCCAAATACAACATTCAATGTAACCAAGCCCAGAAAAGTAAGTGCTACAGAAAGTAAATGGGAGGTCCTCATGTTTAATATATAAGTCGCTGTTCTTCTGAATTTAGTATTAAGCGATACTTTCATTTTCAGCCCATCAAGTTATACTTGACAACACAGGTTATAAATCAGCTTGATAGAATTTATGCTGCCTCAGTCGTTAGATCTCCAAAATGCTTCAAGTTTTTTATGAGACTCTGCATAGCAAATTTAATGCTTACAACTTAATGTTGAGGAGAATTAGTGACACAGGTGATTCTCCAACCCATTCTTTCTGCGATGATCAATACAAGAGATCGGTTTACTGAAAAGCTCAATACCTATGTGAAAGTATCAGATAGCTTTATTAACAGAAATGTCTTCCTTATCTAATTTCCAAGCTTTAAGTGTTCTTACTCAATACAGCTCTGATAAATATTTGATCTCTCCAACTGTCTTTCTTACCAATGGAGGGATGCCTCCTTGGAGGAGTCAGGGTGGAGAAATAAACAAAGGGGATTTCACTCGTGGAAATATTCTGAAGGGTCACTGGACCTGAATTGTTAACTCTACTTCCTCCGCACAGATGCTACCAGACCTGCTGAGTTTTCCCAGTAGTTTGTGTTTGTGTACCAGCAGCAATGTTGTTTTGGACTCAAAACAATTTGTGCAAACTTACACACGAATTAACTGCCTTTTTCAGGTATGTGGATGGTAGACTTACTTTAGAAACCATCTTGGAGCAAAATTTCAGGTGACGTAACACTGAGCTACAGTATCTTTTAAGAAGCTGATGGTAGAATGACTATTAAGTGATGCAACAATAAGCAAACCTGCCTGATAAAATTGTGTGGTAGTGATAACAAGGTCCACTTTGCTCCAACAGTTTACCATTTCATCAAAGCCTCAGAGTTATTAGTTCATACAAGTAAAGGCAGGAGGGGAAGTTTATCATCATTATTACACAATGAAAGATAAGAACATTTTGATTTTAACAAATATTACATCATATGGGTGGAGCTACATAGCAATTTACTGAGCTACCCCAACTCGGTTTCCGGAGGGAATATTGATGAGTTCGCAAGATGAGGACGAGACAAGGTTTTAAAAATAGAAACCTGATGTATCATAATACGGCAGAAATTCCATTGTTGCATAGGAGTATTTCATGGAAACCATGACAACAGTACAAACACAACTCTCAAATTCGAAAGGTCCTTTTGATACGAAACAAGTAAGTTGTGATACTGGAGAGTTTCTGATACATGTTGATGATTATCTACCACGTCTCAGTTATAGATTACTGAGTCACTCAAAAGGTTAAACAATAAATCTACATACTCCTGTTTATTTTTAAAGGAATTCATATATGGCATACCCTCTCTAGTTTTACCTTTGACCAAGCAGGACAAATCCAGCTCTTTAGATGCTGCCTGAACTGCTGTGCTCTTCCAGCACCACTAATCCAGGACAGAACAATTACAGCCTTATCAATCTACTCTCAGTCATCGTGATGAAAGGGATTGTTGATAGTGCTATAACAAAACAAACCTGCTCACTGACGCTCAGTTTCTGCCCATGTCCCACAACTGCTGATCTCATTACAACCTTGGCATAAACATGAACAAAATAGCTGAACTGCAGGAGTGAAATGAGAGTGACTGCCCTTGACAGCAAGGCAGCAATTGACAAAGAATGGCATTCAAGGTGTCCTAGCAAGATTGGAGTCATTAGGAATCAGTGAAGGATGTTTTCCACTAGTTGTAATGGAACCTAGTAAGCGGGAAGGTTGTTGTTAATCAATCATTTCAGTCTAAGGATGTCACGGCAGGAGTTCCTAAATGGAGTGTCCTGGGTCCAACCATCTTCAGTTGCTTTGTCAGTGACCTTCCTTCCATCTAAAAGGTCGAAAGTGGGAATGTTTGGTGATAATTGGACAACATTCAGCATCATTCACCACTCCTCGAATATTAAAACAGCTCAAGTCCAAATGCAAGATGATCTGGACGATATCCAGGTTTGAGCTGACAAGTGTTAAGTAACAAGTCGTGACAGACAATGACCACCAGCAACAAGAGAAAATCTAACCATCTCCCCTTGACGTGCGATGGCATTACCATTGCTGAATTCCCGTCAATATCCTGGGGTTAACCATTGACCAGAAACACATATGGCTGGTCCAGATCAATAGTGTGGTTACAAGAGCCGGTCAGAAGTTAGAAGCTGAGTTACTTGCTGCAGAATTCTGTCTCTGCAATGCCAGTCCACCGTCTACAAGGCACAAGTCAGCAACGTGATGAAATACACCCCACTTGCCTGGACAGGGCAGCTCCAACAACATAAACAGCTCAACATTATCCAAGACGTATGCACCTTGATTGGTACCCCATCAATCACCATCAACATTAATTCCATTCATCACTGATACACATTAGCAGTAATGTTTTGATTGTTTGCATTGCAGCAACTCACCCATGTTCCTTCAGCAGCATCTTCAAAACCCACAACTTCTACCACCTGGAATGCCAAGGTAACACCAACACACCTGCAATTTCTCCTCAAAACCACACACCACCAAATATCTCCAAATATGTAAGTTCTCACCAAATAACCAATATTTTTTCTGTGAAAGTAATGACTAAAATAATAAAATTATCCTCTACATTTGCTTCTTTTTGAGTTGGTTCTTGTTATTTCCAATAGACGTTATCTAAGACTACTTCCTAAGCTTTGTTACAAACTACAGAGTCATATTGGCAAATGAAAAAGCCAATCCGCTCACTGATCCAGTGGCTCTGTGTAGTGTAATCCAGTCAGTCTTATTTCCCCATCTCTCCAATTATTGTCATTCTGCAAGTTTATTTCCTCAGTTGTCCATGTAATTTCCTTCTGCATCAATGATCCTTATTGCTTCTAATACTCTCAGAGGTAACAAGTTTCAGGTCATTTCCACTTGTTGCATGAAAGGTTCTTCTTCAGGTGGCCCCTATAGGTCTTGCTCAAAACCAAAATCTGTGTCCCTTAACCACTGTGCCTTGAGCAAATGGAAACAGCTTTCCTAGGTCTACTAAATCTTCTGTCAATCTCCTTTACGCCATGGAGGACACTTCCAGCTTTCCAAACCTAATCTTGAAACCAAAATCCTTCATTCCTGGAATCATTCTGATAAAGCTAGCTGATATGTTTCTAACCAATCTGCAAACTTATCCCAATCCTGCTGCAGTCCATTGATAACATCCTCACTGTATTCCACACCTCCAAGTTTGGCAGCATAGTAAAATTTCAAAATTTGCCAATGTAATCTCACCAATTTTAAGTGAAAATGACCAATCCTAAGATTATTTACCCATGGCAAGTTGAAACACAAGTTCATGGCCACTGGGGACATGCTTTTAATTTTAAGTGACCAAATTACACTGTCTGACCATACCTCATTTCTAGCAATGAAGAGGTGCTGGATTTTGAGGCCCTAGTCTCATTCAGACAGAAAGGCAAGCCGTGGATTCCAAACAGATAGCCCAAAGGTCTGATGCCACTCTACACCCTTTAGTCTCATGAGTGCCGATACAGATCTGCAGATTGGTCCTTGAAGTGAGGGATCACATCAATGCAGAAGCCACCGGGTGTTTTTCTATGAAGCCAGGAAGAACACTTCTTCACTGGTCAGCTCCACATAAACTCTAATTTTTTAAAAAAATTCAGTTTTTCTTATCACTCCTTACAAAAACAGTACATAGTTCTTGTCGTTTTTTAAAGATCCTTTCCATTTAACATAAATCTTTTGTTTGCTTTTACAATCACCAAGGATAAATATCAGCAAGACAGGAGGAGAACTGGGATCTTTTACATCCAGAGCAGTGGAAGATAAAGCGTTGGTTTAATGTCTGGTCTGAAAAATGATACTCCATCATAACAGCAGTCTGTCAGTACAGCCTTATACTCTATGGAATGCACAATAGCGTTAGCCTATGTTCTGTGCTTAAATCATAGCAGTAGGGGTTGAAGTAGTACAATGTGGCCCAGGCAAGATTTCCAACACTGACCCAAGGCTGATAATCATAATCCCGCCGTGTTGACTATGCAAACATACACTGTGTTAACATGTTTGAATAATCTGCCACCCAATTGCACCATGCTACGTTTATCTACATCAATAGACATCTTCAACTGAAGTTAAATCTGCTTAAACTCTGAAGATTCTTACACCCACACATCTGCAAGAGATCTACAAATCTTCAAGCAGTAGCCCCAGTGCCTTCAATGAGACTGTCATAAAGTTCTCAGCCTTGCAGAATCCTTGAGCAGCATGCCTTCACACAAAATAATTACCATCAGTACTTACTTTCTGTCCACAAAATGCAACATTTCCTTATCCAGCTTAATTTTCCTACCAATTCTAGAAGACTGACCATATCTAAGTCATTTGTATAATACCTTGCCACAGTCTTCTTCAAAGTCAGGATTAACGATGCTGGCCAAATTTCTAACTAAAAGCCAACATTTGCTTCTGTAGTGATTGAAACCAGCTGGATCTTGTTGACTATAAGATCCTTGATTAGGGTTGTTAATCTGGGCCCATCAGGAAAGCCATGACTGACCAACATAACCAGGAGGTTCTCACCTGAGCATTGCCCCTATTGGGCTTTGCTTGTTACTGGTTTCCTGGCCACATGGGTGCTTTTTCCTGGTGGTAGAAATGTTGAACAAAATTATTTGTCATAATGACAGATCACAAACCCCTGCTGTGGCTACTGAAGGAAGACAAGGCAGTGCCATCTATCGCTTCTGTCAGAATTTAGCAGTGGGCCCTTATTCTCAGTGCATACAAATACAAGTTAGATCACCATCCAGGAGGCCAAGTGGCTAACACAGATGCCTTGAGCTGCATCCCGCAGGCTGATAGTCCACCAGTGGTGCATTCCCTGGAAAAGTCAGTTTTGGTTTTGAACTTTGGTTTTGAATTTGTCAACAGTATTTGGACACCATTTGGAGACCATGGGCACAAAAGATCCTGTGCGGGAGAGCCCTTTAAATCTGCACACATGGTAACTTGAAAGCAACCAACACGTATACTGCCTGCACAGGAATTTTCACATAAACATGGAACTGGTCAAAGATAGATAGCGCAGTCTTAAGATTTGTTAAAAGTTCAAATCATTGCCTTTAAGGCATGGGGCCTCAGGAAATTGGAATTTTAAATACTGTGTATTTTTTTTCAAAATTCTTACCTTTCATGTGAAAATATGCATCCTTAATCTACAACAAAAAACTATATTTACAAATATTTTAGCATCAATCAGGTCAGGGGTATTATTACACACTTCTGGAGCAGGTGAGAAAGATACTATTACTGTGCCACAAGAACTACCTTCCTTTAACATAGATACACTATCAGGGTCGCTTTGCTATGTCCCTGCCTAGTTACCCTAACAACTGAATTAAGCTTTGCTTCAAACTAGGAGTTGAAGACACTTCAAAGCTGGATGGATTGAAAACATCTGTCCTTTTGAGCAAAATAATTTTGCTTATTTAGAACCAAAGAGAAAGCTCTTTAGTGATTTTTAAAGGTTCTGGTTCTGTTCCACTTAATCTTAAAATTCATGAGATCACACCATGAGTACCAAAATAGAAAGTGGATTCCTTAGACAATCTTGCTTACCAGCGATCAAACTGTGCAAGTAGTTTTTAAAATCTTGATTGCTTTTCATCCACTTTAATTGCAGCATTGATGAAGAAGTTGATGATACTTGGGGTTTGATATAGCTTTCAGTCTTGGATATTACTGCACTCTTTTCCTAGCTTATTCAAAATAATTTGTGAAAAATCTTTAGCCATAAAATTAGACCTGTATTTTCAAAGGAGTGGGTGTCTGGCTGCATATAGAACAAGATGCTATGTAGCCTGCAAGACCATGCTGAGGCATGTTCTGAGTCCCAGTAGATACAGTCTCCTGAAACTCTTCAATATCATCACATTTGGTCCCTGAAGACTAGATTTCCTATATTAAAATACGAACCTGGTAATGTACTTCATTTGCTTTTAATTCAGTCCGAATAGTTATGCATTATTGAACTAACAATGTTGCTAATGCATCAGAATATTCCATTGAGAAAGTGACTGTGAAATTAATTACTCTTTTACTGGAAAGTATTCACTGATAGTTTTAAAAAAAATCTATCCTAGGGTTATACAGACTTTTGGCACACCAAAAGCAACAAGATTTGTCATCAGTATTTGTGTGAGTCACTGCAGAAAGATGAACAAATATTCAAGAATGTTGTGTAATTTATTGTGTGACTTCTACACACCTACAATATGTAATACAAAAGGGTTTTTGTACAACTGCCAAGTTAAAAAATTGTCAACAGCTACACATTCCTAAGTTATGTTTAACACCAAGAGAAAAAGTTACAAAACCACAGAACTTGTGTCAATATCTTTCAAACTTAAGCAAAAGACAAGAACAAAGTTCAGGGTAGCTTCTACACAAGGATGAAAGAAGCAATTATTTCCCTACTATTACAGATAGTTGAAAACTTTAAATAATCCCAGCAGCATGTCAAAGTATATCTCAAATCATTTCGAAAAACAACCACATTGAAACTTATCTACTTCATCCGCACACAGTTAGTCCTGATCTCCTAAAAAAGACCAATTCCACGGACACAGAAATCTCTGGTACACAACACAAAATATTATTTTCTGTCAATATTACAGGAAAATCATTCAATTCTAACAGCTAATTTTTCAGATTTGAATCCTGGTTTTTATCAAATATACACATACTTACACGAAGATGGAATATATTAACAATCAAGAAAAGTAGCAGCCCCTTCCTAGGCTAGAAATGTAGAAGCAAGTTCTAATGTATTTACTGGTGTCCAGGTGACAGCAATCTTCCTCAGAAGGATCAAACCTAGTTTGTGCATTTCAGTACTGCAACAATAATCAGCTGAGCTATACAATGATATAGAGATGATTATCATCAGGAAAAAAACGTGCTGGCCATTATTAAGTTAACAAAGTCTTTTATAGATTATATTACTTACACCGTTGATATATCTTTACATCTTAATCGTCCAGGTACTTTGAGAATTGCACCAGAGATGCAATATTGGTAGGAGATGGTGAGTGTTTTGTCAAGAACAGGGAATTGTGTAGTTAAGGAAAAGGACATAAAGTTCAAAATAAGAAGTGTTGCAGGAGGAGATGAAGTCGTCAAGTATAGCTGAGTGGTGACAAAAGAACGATAAAGTTAAAAAAAAACAATTAGGGTCACTGTGTCTTTGCCATTCATTCAGAGTTTATGGATGCTGCAGGCTTAGCCAACATCTATTGCTCACCCCTAGCTGCCCTCAAAGGTGGTGGTGGTAATAACTAGCATAACTGAACAGAAGAGATGCTCACTGCAGAGATAGAAGAACTACTAAAGGAAAAGCTGAAATGGGATTAGATTCAGTAGAAGGACTTAGCAATAAGAATTTTGAGAGATGTCAGAAATAGACAAAAACATAAGGAAAAAATACAAGAACAGAGGGAGTATGACACAGAGAAGACATTGGGGTGGTGGGAACCAAACCTTTGGGTGTGGCTGGTAGTGGGAATATAATCACCCAGGGAAAGATCCATAACAGGAACGGAGCTGTTGCTGAGTAATGTAGTTAAAAGGATGGGATAAATAGGGCATGGGCTATGGATCAAGCACACTCATCAGCTTTTTACTGACAAAAATTAAATTCTTATTTGCCTGCATTTTCAAATTAAAGTACAATCTGATCTTCACACTTTAAAAAAAAAAGCTTTAAATAAGTTTTTAAAAAGTAAGTAAAATATGGTACATCCAAGGTAATAGCATTAAAAATAAGGATTGTTCATTATGTTTAAAACATGTAGTTTCCTTGCAATATTGACATTTGGTCAAAATATCAAAAGCTGTTCATAATGAACAATAGTTTCTCGAATAAGCTCAGCATTCATCGGAGTGGGTTATTAAATTCCATTACACCCACACTGCACAATTCAGTATTATCAATGGCAAATGAGAAGCTGAAAAGGCATCATCCTGACTCATGGCTTTGGAACTCTGGACAATTCTACAAAATAAAAATACAATTAACCATAATTTGAAGGTGACAATTTACTTTCCACTTTTCCTTTTGTTCTTAAGCCTGTATTCTATGACAGCAATTTAAATTTATAAGCTAATGGCAAACTGCAACATTACCACCATATACAAAAACAATTTGGTCCATTCACATTAAACACCAAGATGGAATCTGTACTTTGCTTTATCTTCTCTGAAGAAGGTTGCTTTTGTCAATTTTATTTCTTGTGAAGTTTTCAAATAAAAATTATGGAAAATCCAACATGTGCAGCAAAAATTCAAACAAACAATTAGGAGGCAAAGTATAATTTTCTTGTAAAATAATTTGGTATCCAAGTGCCTTCAAATAATACAGTGCACAGTCAGCTGACTGCTCCTTGATGAATCGTACAGTCATACAGCATGGAAACAGTCTCTTCTGTCCAACTAATCCATGCCGACCATAATCCAACTAAACTAGCCCCATATCCATCCAAACATTTGTTAATCACGTACTTATCCAAATGTCTTTTATAAATTGTACTGCACCCGAATCCACCACTTCCTCTGGAAGTTCATTCCACACACAAACCACTCTGTGTAAAAAAAAGTCCCTCACCCTTTTTAAAATCTTTCTCCTCTCACTTTAAAAATAGCCCCCATGTCTTGAAATCCCCCATCCTAGGGGAAAGACCCTGCCATTCACCTTATTTGTACTACTTATGAGTTTATAAACCTTTGGAAGATTACCTCTCAACCTCCTACACTCCAATGAAAAAGTCCCAGCCTATCCAGTCAATGAATGAATGACTAAATAAAGAAATGAATCAATGTAAATTATTGCATAGAGTTTTTAACATAAAGGACATACATATTCATTGACTGATACTGACAAATGTAAACAGCTAAGTTGAAAGATTTATAAGCCTGCTTCTGGACTCATCATTCAACAACATCTTGTATTCATCTAACACCTAATTGTCCAGTGTGTTTCACATAAGCAAACAAAATTTGACATTGAGCCACATAACGTGGGGATGGCCAAAGAGCTTACTTTAACAGGCATCTTAAAAGCTTAAGCTTTTTAAAGGCAGAAAATTATATTAATTAATCAGTTCAATACAGGACAAATTTGAAGAACATAAAAAGAAATCTTGCAGCACAGTGGGTAGCATCTCTGAGGCAGAAGCTCCAGACAAGAGTCTCACTCCAGGACTTGAATACCAAGGAAGCTGCATTCATAACGCAGGCAAACAGGTCATGATCAACCTATACATCCCCAATGGCATACAGTAAAATTGGGAGACATTTCTGGTCAGTCATGTGATAGAAAGAGGTTTGGAAACTCTACTGATGCTGCCAGTGGCTCCAGGCTAAAACATGCATGTAATAGTGTATGTTGTCACAATAAATCAGGCCTCTCAAGTGAAATGGAACATCATCAAACAGGGACACACATTACTTTACAAAAAAATAATAAGAACATAAGAAACAGAAATAGGAATAGGCTAGGAAAGGAGATGGCGTAGTGCCATTATCGCTGGACTAGTAATCCACAGTCTTTTCTGCTACATCTGGTGCAAATGTCAGGAACCACGCATGGCAGCTCTCATCTGGGTGGACAACAGGCTTTTAAAGATGGCACAATCACAATGGATGCCGATCATTTTGCAGTGAGTGGCATCTTGTTTTGGAATGGCACATGGCAAGAGGAGGAGAGAACGGGACGTGAGATGCACCATGGGACAGGGCAATAAGGCAAGGTATGGTGAGAAATCTCGCTGAACCTCACAACGAAAAACCCTCAGAAAACTCCATGCAACTTGCACTGAACCAAAGAAAGAACCAAGATTCAGCCCATTCTGTTTATTATTGAGAAAGTAACAAGCAAAGTGGGTAAAGTGGAACTTATGGATGTGGTGAGCTTGGATTTCCAAACTTAAAGCTCATTTTTACGAAGTAATTTATTAGCATAAATAAAACAATTGGTTAGCTAACAGGAAGCATAAAGAACAAATGAGGCTTTTTCAGTTTGGTAAGCCATAACTAGTGGAGTATCACAGGGATCAATGCTGCGGCCACAGCCATTTACAATTTATACAAATGATTTGGATGACAGGACTGAATGTGCCTAAGTTTGCTCATGCCATATATTAGGTAAACAAGTAAACCAAATCTTCATTATTCACAGGAAAAAGAGGCACAGAACTCCTGCACATAACAAAATCATGGCTAGCATAATAATAGAAATTTCCTGTCTACCACAAAGGATGACATGATCAGTCAGGAGTTGTCGATCATGGAAAAGTAATTGGGCCTGGGGCAAGTACGCAGACTTACATAAATCTGCATATAACGTGGAGTGCAAGTTGTCAAAAGGAGAGATAGTCTGCAAAAGAATATCAGTAGGTTCAGTGAGTGGGCAAAAATATTACAGATGGGATATATTGTGAGAAAATATGAGCTTGTCCACTTTGGCATGATGATTTGAAAATCTGTACACCATTTAAATTGATAGAGACTGCAGAGCATGAAGGTATAAAGAGATCTTGGCCTTCTGATGCATGAATAACAGAAAAGTTAATTTACAGGCATAGCAAGTGATTACGAATGCACATTGAATACGGGCACTTATTGCAAGGAGAATAGAATCTAAGAGGGGGGAATTATGCTGCAGCTGTATAGGACCTTGGTAACATCTAGAGCTGAAAATGTGTTGCTGGAACAGCGCAGCAGGTTAGGCAGCATTCAGGGAACAGGAGAATCAACGTTTCGGGCATAAGCCCTTCTTCAGGAGCACTGTATACAATTTTAATCTCATAGTCAGAAGCCAGACATCCAAAGCATATCACTAGCAGAGTCGGTTTTGGAATGATTATAGCCTCAATGCAGGTGCCATTAGATGCATCAAGGACAGTGATGTTAGTATGCCTATCCTCCCAACTGATATCCATCTCAAACAGCATCTAAGGTGGTGCCTATACATGGTCCACGTTTCACAGCCATCTAGAAGAGGCAGAAGGATGACTGCCTTATATAGAAGGATCTGGATATCAGCACCAATGTCACAGTTGTCAAAGGCTCTCATCCTTAGGCATCCAAAGGCTTGCAGATTGGATGCTATGTTGTATCCACATATCGATGTCAGCCTTAGATGAGCAGTAGCTTCCCAGATGAAGGAAATGTTCCACATTTGGGACAATTTCTCCATTGATATTAATAGCAGGATGGTCTGTAGCATGACCTGGGATGGGGGCTAATAAAGAATTTAAGTCTTCTTGAGATTGAGACAAATTCTATAGTGTACTTCCATATAAGCCTTAAGCAAAGCTTGAAGAATCTCTTACAAGACAGTTGAGATGACATTGTCATCTGAAAACAGAAAGTTCCCTCAGCAAAGTAGGCAACATGGTAGCTCAATGGTTAGCACTGCTGACTCTCAGCCCCAGGGACCCAGAGTTGATTGCAACCTCAGGTAACTGGTTGTGTGGAGTTTGCTCATTCTCCCCGTTTCTGCATAGGTTTCCTCCGGGTGCTCGGTTTTCCTCCCACAATCCAAAGATGTGCAGGTTAGGTAAATTGGCTATGCTCAATAGCCCATTGTGTTCAGGGATGTGTAGATTAGGTGCATTAGTCAGGGGAAAATATAGGATGGGGGAATGGGTCTGGGTGGGTTACTCTTCGGAGAGTCGGTGTGGACTTGTTGGGCCAAAGGGCCTGTTTCAGCACTGTAGAGATTCTATGAAAAAAAAATTCTGTAAGTTGGTGTCATTTTCTAATTGAATTTCAACCAGTTGAGGTTAAAAAGATTTTCTATTGAGCATGGAAGTTTAAAATAAAAGAAGGAAGTCAGAAATAAAAACAGAAACTGCCAAAGAAACATAGCAGCTCTGTCAGCATCTGTGGAGAGAAAGCTGAGAAAATATTTTGCACCTGATGAGGTTTGACATGGATTTTCCATTTCAGCTGAGGGAGAAGGCATACCAACATCAGCATTCTGTTGTTAGCACCAGCGTCGACACCATCATCACCGGAGACCAGCTCTGCTGGTTGCCATCTGCTTGGGATACTGGAGTTTCAATTACCAATGCAAGTCTTCCACCTCCCTGTTCTGAAGAAGGGTCACTGGACGTGAAACATTAACTCTACTTTCTCTCCACATGCTACCAGACCTGTTGAGCTTCTCCTGCAATTTCTGTTTTTGCGCCGGAAGCTTGAACTTGACAAAATGAAGAAAAGGTGACAACGAAGAAGAGTCATACTGGACTTGAAACATCACTTTGTTTCTCTTTCCATATTTGCTGCCAGACCTGAAGATCATGAACGGATCTGACAGAGTGGACTCTGAGATGATTTTTTCCCTTTGTAGGGGACACAAGGGCAACAGGATAAAAGGATAAAAATAATAACGAATAAGAGATCTCACTTTTAAGATGGAGATTATTTTAATTTTCTCTTTCAAAAGGTCATTAGTCTGTGTAATTGTCTTCCCTCCCAAAACAGTGGAAGTGAAGTCATTGAACATATTCAAGGCTGAGGGGAGAATATTTTCATAGACAAATGAGTCAAGAGTTACAGGAGGTAGACAGGAGAGTGGAAATGAAACCATACATCAGTTGTGAACTTATTCAAAGGTGGAGCAAGTTGGAAAGACTAAATAGTCTAATCCTGCTCCTAGGTCCCATATTCCTATATAACATTTTCCCCGACCCCTCTACTGCCTGTAAATTGTCAGACTCTGATCAACAGTCATTATTGCATGAGCAATTATTTTCTGCTATAAACCAGAGGAAAAACTAAAGCCACTAATCAGTCTTCTGCTGAAATCCTCTTCTGTACTTTCATTACCTCTAGACTTGACTATTTCAAACTAGAGTTCCTCCAACTCTGGCCTCATACTTTTGACATCCTTCTCCTCTACAATGGAACCCTTCCTTCAACTCTGAAATTCTATTCATAGACCTAGTTTCTCTACAGCTCTTCACTGTTGGACAAATATTTAGGTGTGCTGTAGTATCTACTTCTTTAATTCATTGTTAACTACTGTATTCCTGTAAAGCATGTACATAAATGCAAGTTGTTGCATTGTAATGTGGCCATGAAAAAACTCAAAATTGCTAGAAGTGGGAAAATATATTTTAAAAAGATATAACAAGCATTTTACAAATTTAATCATTTTTAGCATATTAAACCTTTTTGAGGGGAACTGGTCAGGAAGGAAAGAAAAATATGGTTTTCAAAAATGACAGAATGCAAAGGATGATAGAAGTGATATCATTTTCATTTAAACCCCTATTGGAATTAATAAGGAGATTTGAATAATTCAATATTTTCTGCAACTGTTTTAATGTTTATTTATCCAAGATCTTTAGTGACTATAGGGAGATTTTTTGTTTAATACTCATACAGTAGCACCTCAGTGAAATCAGAAGCAGTATCTGAAGCCCATCTATAGAAACACTCATTATTTTTGTTTACTCCTGATTTTGCTATGGAAACACAGAGCAGGCTTTATCAGCTTCCAAATCTTTGCCCTGGAAACAGAGTGTACTACCAACTCATGTATCAAGTTTCTTAAGAACACTATGGGCTTTTGCCTAACACACAAATTTCGCAAGCAAAACTTGCTGAGACAGGTCAAAATGATACACCACACATTCACTACTTATCGATAACATGTAAAACGAAATGATAAAACCGGTCCAAATAGTTAGGGGAAAAACTGCATATTCTACAGATCCCGACTTTCTCTAGAGAGATCAGTCAAGTTGACACTGCAAAATAATTTAAGAGATAGGAGAACATCACTAAATGGCTCACTGATCATATTTGACTGGTCAAAATGATTGTGATTGATTGTAGACTAAAACCCCATTTTCTCACTCACTCCCAAAACCCCCTCAACTCTCTGAAAGTCCAAACGTCTGTTTAGCCCAATCTTAGAAATATTCAGTGATGACACATCTACAACCATTTGAAAAAGAGAATTCCAAAGATTCACAACCTCTTGGGTGAAGATATTTCTTTTTACCTCAATCCTAAATGTTCATTATCCTGAATTTAAGCACATTATTCTAAGTTGTTGAGTCATAGTGATGTAAAGCATGAAACAGACCCTTCGGTCCAACCCGCCCATGCCGACCATATAATCTAAATTAATCTAGTTGTGTTTGTCAGCACTTAGCCCATATCCCTGTAAACCCTTCCTGTTCATATAAAATGTTGTAATTGTACCAGCCTCCACCACTTCCTCTGGCAGCTCATTCCATACATGCACCACCCTCTGTGTGAAAATGACACCCCCGAGGCCCCTTCTAAATTTGTCCCCTCTCACCCTAAACCCACATCCTCTAGTTCTAGACTCACTAGCCCAGGGAAAAGATCTTGTCTATTTATCCTATCCATGCCTCTCATGATTTTATAAACCTCTATAAAGGTCACCCCTCAAACTCTGATGCTTAGGTCCCAGCCTATTCAACCTCTCCCTATAGCTCAAACCCTCCAACCCTGGGAACATCCTTGTAAATCTTTTCTGAACCTTTTCAAGTTTCACAACATTGTTCCTATAGGATGGCGACCAGAATTGCACACAATATGCCAATTGTGGCCTACCCAATGCCTTGTATATTTGCAGCATGACCGCCCAACTCCTTTACTCAAAGCTCTGATCAATAAGTTCCCCGAACAGGAGAATTGTTTAGATGTAGGGTTACAACGGAGATATCAACTTGTGTTCTCTCAGTGTGTATTATGTCTTTATTTGTCTGTGCATAGAGTAGAAGATTTGTGAGGTCATGTTGCAGCTGTACAGGACATTGGTTAGGCCACTTTTAGAATGCTGCCTTCAGTTCTGGTCTCCTACCTATCAGAAGGTTGTTGTGAAACTTGCAAGGGTTCAGAAAAGGTTGACAAGGATGTTGCCAGTGTGAGGGTTTGAGCTGCAGGGAGAGGCTAAAAAGGCCGGGGCTATTTTCCCTGGAGCATCAGAGGCTGAAGGGTGACCTTATAGAGGTTTATAAGATCATGAAGGGCATTGATAAAGTGGATAGCCAGTCTTTTACCCATGGCAGGAGAGTCCAAAACGAGAGGGCACAGGTTCAAAATGAGAGGGGAAAGATTTAAAAAGGATCTATGTGGCAAGATTTTCACGTCAGGGTGGTGCATGTATGGAATGAGCTGCCAAAGGAGGTGCTGCTGTTTCCATGTTGTACATCTGTATGACTCTCGATACAGGGCGAACTGCTAGAATACTGTCAGATTTGGTATCAGAATAAATTTGTAAAAT
>NW_025212053.1:0-15744 GCF_004010195.1 Chiloscyllium plagiosum
CTAACTTGGAAATCTATCACCATTTCTTCAATATCACTGGGTCAAAGCCCTGGAACACCAGTCTTACAGTAGTATGGGTCTACCAACACCAAATGGACTGCAGTGTACAAGAAGGCTGCCACCTTGTCAAAGGCAATTAGGGATGGGCAATTAATGCTGACCCAAACAGTAATTTCCCATCTCAGGAATGACAAAAACTAAATTATCCAGAAGTGAACAATTTTCATGCCAAAAAAGATGTGTATCATGCACCTTTACAGCCACAGAGAAATTCAAAGCATATTTGTTATTTCTTACTTATGCAGTATCTCAACCTGCTGACACTAAGAATTTTTGATGTTCTGATTTTCACATCACTGCCAGCCAGATAACAGAATGATCCAATTGAAAACTTTAAGCTCATAAAAATATAACAGGAGAGATGATGAAATAGATAAGAACCTGAAATTTAAACCAAATACCCTGGTCTTTAAGAAACAAGTATCGAGGGATCAAGTTGCTTGTAGCTATGGAACACTGTTTGGAACTCTCCAGTGTGGATGGTGAACATCAGTAATTATTAAACCATGATGCATTAAGTTATCTTAATACTGTCTTCATCTGATGTCCACATGCATATTGCAGCAGGGATCATAGGTAAGTGATCAGAAGTAGGTATGCTCCCTGCATTTTCTATTTTCTAGTCCAGAAGACTGGTTGTAATGTTTCTACGGCTTTCCAGGGTGAGATTCATAACTTCATCAAAGTTTGTGCGAAGATTTGTAGCTCGGGTGCTCGTTGTTGTGGTTCTGTTCGCCGAGCTGGGAATTTGTGCTGCAGACGTTTCGTCCCCTGTCTAGGTGACATCCTCAGTGCTTGAGAGCCTCCTGTGAAGCGCTTCTGTGATCTTTCCTCCGGCATTTGTAGTGGTTTGAATCTGCCGCTTCCGGTTATCAGTTCCAGCTGTCCGCTGCAGTGGCCGGTATATTGGGTCCAGGTCGATGTGCTTGTTGATTGAGTCAGTGGATGAGTGCCATGCTCTAGGAATTCCCTGGCTGCTCTCTGTTTGGCTTGTCCTATAATAGTAGTGTTGTCCCAGTTAAACTCATGATGCTTGTCATCTGCGTGTGTGGCTACTAAGGATAGCTGGTCGTGGCGTTTTGTGGCTAGTTGGTGTGAGGCATGGCACTCATCCACTGATTCAATCAACAAGCACATCGACCTGGACCCAATATACCAGCCACTGCAGCGGACAGCTGGAACTGACAACCAGAAACAGCAGATTCAAACCACTACAAATGCCGGTGGAAGGATCACAGAAGCGCTTCACAGGAGGCTCCCAAGCACTGAGGATGTCACCGAGACAGGGGATGAAACGTCTGCAACACAAATTCCCAGTTCATAACTTCATAATAGACAAGGAACTGAATCTCCATTTTAGCCTCAAACGCTATTTATTAGCTTGTCAAGTTTTTATATACAATTTGATTTAACCTTCTCATTGAGCTTATTGCTGCCCATATAGTCTTGACCACCAAAGACCATAATGACAGAGTGCAAAGTAATATGTTTAACTTCTGCATTATTACCAAAGGGTTTGAATGCATTAAGTCTTGAACAGCAGTACCTCACAATAATTTCCTGTATCAGCAACTACATTTTAAAACCCCTGGCTGTAAAGTGTTTTCAGATGTCTAGCGATCACAAAAGGTGGTCATATAAATGGAGGTCTTTCATTCTTTTAAACAGTCTTACAAGTCTGGCCAAATATTACAGCTATTTTCAACTGAAACAAAGCAGATGAATGTGTTTATTTATAATAAGATGAACAAGCTGCAAATAAATACACTTGCAATTTCATTGGATGATAGTCCATAATGTATTTTGCTTCTGGTAGATAATAATTTATTTAGTTTATTTTCTCCATGGTCCCTGCCCCCACCATTTACACTTCTATTTTAGCTCCAGACCCTCCCCTCTTGAAAGTGGCAACAGTTTCTGGTAATGACCCTGCAGGCTCCATTCATAATCTGGCATCTCATTTAAGTGTCCATTCTTCATGCCTAAGTCTAGACAGTTTGGAAGGCTATTTGAATCTGGATCCAAGACAGCAGTTCTCAATTTTATCCTCACTCAACATCAATGCAAATATAGTTCCAAAAGTAGCTACTGTATTAACATAGAAGTTAATAAATGGTAAACTTTGTCTACATTTTCCTCTATCATTTATTTTCTTTCAAATTTATTCATGGGTTATTGACATCACTAACTGTCCAAGCATTTCTCACCCATCCCTACTTGCCATTGAGAAGGTGGTAGTGAGCTGTCTTCTTGAACCATTGTAGTCCTTTTGGTGTAGATACATTTTCCTTAGCTTTGAGCAATGATACAGCAGAGAACCAGAGTTGGGACTTTAGAACAGGCTAAAGTAATTACACTAAATGGTACAGTTGCCATTTGTGCAAACACGAGAGGAAGTTTGTCCCATCTCTTTGACATGTGCAAGGGAATAGTTACACTTGTATTACTTTATTGAAAATAACCAATAATATTAAAGCTCAGAACTTTCTTTTATGATTTAACATTATAACAAAATACTATAAATCAGTGGCTTTTCTTTTCTACACATGCATTGCAAAGATATTTAGATCAGTGATTTTTTTCAGTTGCAATAAATAAATGAAATCCATACAGATTTATACAAAAAGAACACATTTATTTTACATTAGCAATTCATACGGAGAGGTTCATTTACTGTGTTTTAGGGAAGTTTCTTTACAAATTC
This sequence comes from Chiloscyllium plagiosum, assembly GCF_004010195.1. NCBI lineage: Eukaryota > Metazoa > Chordata > Chondrichthyes > Orectolobiformes > Hemiscylliidae > Chiloscyllium > Chiloscyllium plagiosum. The sequence continues at coordinate 2,765 of NW_025212053.1, forward strand.
ATATCTCCAATTAACACATACACATTTTAAACAGAGCAGCAGAAATGGCATGCTTTAAATAAGCTGCAAATAACCTAAAATAAGTTAAGATATAAAATAATACTAAAATAAATATATACTGACAATTTAAAGGTGAATATAAATAAGTTGTTTTAAATATTAACAGTATAATAGGAAATTACAAGTGGTGGACACACTGTAATTTCTACTCTCCCCAGTTGCTGGGGAATAGATGTGCACCCAATGGATGCAGTTATTCTACTCATTCAGTACATGAACAACTTGATTTTTTTGTCTTGTCTTTTTAAGTCACTTTTTGTTCTTTCATGGTTTATTCCATCAATGAGGTAGATTTTGTAGCCATTTTGTACCTACAATAAAAATATCAATTGAATTGATCACTTTAAAACACTAACATCATTACATACACATTTTTGCCATAGTGGTGGATATATGGTTATGCACTTAAAAACAAGACGTCACTTCATATACACTAGCACCAATTCTGCCCTGCAACAATCATTTTTGGAGCTTTCATGCTGTTGTGAAGTACTAGCCGAACCACGTGGAATATACATTTTAACCACAAATTAATACCTCATCTGGTAATACTCAGAATGCAGTCTCATACTTATTAAAAACTTTTTTAATGGAATATCATCTTTTGTTTTAACAATACAATTGACAGATCACTTTGGTTTGAAGGTACTTGGGTAAATCCTTATTAGAAATAAAATATTTATGTAATCTTTCCTTAACTTGAATAGGTCACCAAAAGCTTGACATTAGACTGAGAACAAATGCAAAGTCATTTAAAAAATTGACCTTTTTTTTTAAGAAGTGTGCTTCTATATTTCAATGTATGGTGAGACAAATGCAAGACAGGCTGATATTATTACACATCAACAAAAATATGCAACTTTTTGAATATTGTGTGCAATTCTGGTCTCCTTTCTATTGGAAAGATGTTGTGAAACTTGGTAGGGTTCAGAAAAAAATTTACAAGGATGTTGCCAGCGTTGGAGGATTTGAGCTGTAGGGAGCAGCTGAATAGGCTGGGGCTGTTTTCCCTGGAGAGTCGGAGGCTGAGGGGTGTCCTTATAGAGGTTTATAAAATCATGAAGGGCATGGATAGGATAAATAGACAAGTCTTTTCCCGGGGGTAAGGCAGTCCAGAGCTAGAGGGCAAATGTTTAGGGGGAAGAGGAGAAAGATATAACAAGGATCCAAGGGGCAACTTTTTCACACAGAGGGTGGGGAGTGTATGGAATGAGCTGCCAGAGGAGGTGGTGGAGGCTGGTATAATTGCAACATTTAAAAAAGGCATCTGGATGGGTATATGAAAAGGAAGGATTTAGAGGGATATGGGCAAAGTGCTGGCAAACGGGACTAGATTGGGTTGGGATATCTGGTCGGTAAGGACGAGTTGGATCAAAGGGTCTGTTTTGTGCTGTATATCTCTATGATTCTATGATAACAGATTTCAAAAAGGACAAAATGGAGTCCAGTCAGGTTACTGGGGATTGTTGATCAGGGCCTTACTGATTTTGTAACTATTGCTATTGGAAATATATTAACAGATACATTCTGGGTCAATTCGATCATTCACAGCCTGTGGGCCACATTACGAATTCTAATCTTTGAATATTAAAACAATTCATTCTGGTAGTCAATGTCCCTTAGTCTATGCCATGACTAAGGGACATTTTAAAACTAACCTACGATTTATGGGCAAGATGTCTGCTTTATAAACTAAACTATCACCATCATTCTTCCCATCCCAAAGTGTCATCAAGCAGCTTTCACCCAGGCATGCTGTGTCACTTCTTTAGCTGATAAGACATGTCTGTCAGTAACCCTCTGCTGCACCTTTCTTGATCTGATCTGTTGTGCAACAGTTCATGTCCACGTGGATCCTCTGCACAGCAACACACAGAATTTAGGAAATAACTAATAAGCCTGAATCCATAGTACATTTTTTGTGTAACACTCTTACATTCAGGCCACAATATTATGTACCCCATGTTGTTATCTTTTCATTTAAAAAGTACTTATATGTAACATAAAACCCAAGAATAATTTGTGAATAACTTACCATTTCTGTTGAAGTCAGTGACTGTTGTTATTCCCAAGTTTAATCTTCTCTTCATTCTTTACATCATAACTGGCAACTCGCCTGTGATATCTATCAAAAAACAAATAAAAGATTTAAGGCAATGCCAAAAAGCATATTAAAAATATGTATAATTATTTCACACAGACATTTCTTCTGCCATGCTTATGGTTGATAAAAAAACTATTTTAAGAATCATTGTTAAACTATAAATAGTTATCAGAAACTATTTTGATACACATTTTTCAGATGATTAAAACTGCTTGATTACTGGAATTCTCTCATTTTCTTTGTTCAAACAAGACATTAGTTATGGATTTTATGATGCACTAGAATTAGAAACAGTTTTCAAAAGGGGATAGAGAAAACCATACAGATTACTCACCCAAGAACCAAGAGGATAAGGATTACGGTGAGACTAAGGGAGGAAAGCACCACAGCCACAATTGCCAGAGTAGTTGAGTTGTCATTTGGATCTTTTGGATGTTCGACTGCTAAAATGAAAGTACCACATCGGACTCCTTCATATCCTGAAAAGCACCTAAACAAAAATCAAGTAGTACATTTTAATTTGCTTATTAAATATTCAAATATGTAACAAGTCAAAGGACCACACCTTGACTTTTATATGCAACTGTGACATATTTGCTTTCTTAAAGTAAGCAATGATTTGTAATATCCCTGGAAAGTACTAAAAACTATATGAATTTTATGTAGTTGTGATGGCAAAGCTAACCAAAAAGGTGGTGTTTATGAAATAGCTATTGTTATTTATTTCTGCAATGCAATATATTAAGTATTATGCAGAGTACATAATATATTAATATTTTGTTTAAAATGTTTTGAACAAAAATCATGACACTTTCCTTGCACATCGGGGAAAAAAGTTCAACTAAGAATCACCAGTGATTCAGTCATCCAGTGATCCAATTAGACTTATTTTTAAATCCTTAGTGGAGAGTGAATAGTCTGAGCAGCAGCATTTCATCATGCTTGCCTGATTTCTTAACGTGTAACATTAATACTCCAGTCTTTCTGTTGACTAAAATTAGTCTTCCAAGTTTCAGAAACTTGTACTTAAAGCTGTGAAGGTACATTGGTTTAAATAGCTTCGAGGGCAAAATTCTTAAATAAATACCTCTCATTTGCGTCAACAGCAATAGTACAGATTAAAATAAATCGGTGTTATTAAACTTCAATCGTTATCCGTTTCCTTGTTTGCTCCGGAGGCACCGGAGATATCCGCTTTGTCTAGACTTGCTGGGACGCAGGTATATGTAATGTTAGCTGTTTACTACCGCCTGTTTCCCACACTCACCGGAGGCATCTCGATGTTAACACATGGTCAAGATTTATCTGATTGCCTCCCTTCCCTTCCCCCACCTTCATTACACAAAGTCATCCCTCCATCTACAGACTGAACAGATCAGAAAAAAAATAAATACCTGCATGATACCTCTTTAATATGCTTCAAATACTGACATTCCCCATGAATGCAGTAATCTTTATATTTCCTGTAGCAGGGATTCTTTTTACCCTTTCTCTTGCCACGTCTATTTTTCCTTTGACGTTTTCCTTTGCCTTTGCCCACTTCGCTCGTTGTGGAGTTTTCCGCAGACTTGTAAAGCGCCACTAGTTTAAAATAAACAAGACACTGCTGTCTACATGATTGTCCGAAAAGAGAAGGTAGAGACAGCTCGAATTTCATTGAGCTTTTAATAGGTACGCTCGATACGATACTATACTCCCTCCCCCACACAAGAAAACTTTGTTCAGGAATACAAATTCTGCTCCCGGGGCGCAGAATCCCCAATTTGTAACCTTAACATGTTTACGACTTGCTGAAGTAGAGGCTGTGGAAATCTTCCTCTAACATTACCTTCTGGTACTCCAGGAGTCCAATTACTGGGTGGACCCTCCACTGTTTGCACAGTCGGTTCCCCTTCAATAACTTCTCCGAGCATGGCCATAATATCCGCCTCCCCCCTCCTGCGACTCCGAGTCAGTTCACTCTCATAACCTTCGATCGCCGCCCCCATGGCGGTACGGTGAGAAACTGCGAGAACAACAATTCGATCATGAAAACAATCAACTAGGAACCTCGATTCAAATCCCTCTCATTTCACCAGCAGGGATTTTCAAGTGAATGTAATAAGAATTAAGAAATGCATTAGAAAATGAAAAGGGCCGTGTTCATTCTAATTCTGGAGATTGGTAAGAAAAAGAACAAGCTGCTGTGTGTCTGATAAGATAGCGCCACTCCTTTGGCACTGCCACGTTATACTCGAAATGCAAACATCAAACAGCTTCGCCCAGTTTGGCTCACGCCGATACTTGTTTTTAAAGCCGCCAAGTAAAAGGCACTCACCTGCGGCGAGAACAAGGAGAGCTGCTGCGATTGAAATCCTCATGTTGAGCAGAGACCACTTCGCAAAGTTCAACCTTCCTGTTACCCTCCGGCACAGAAACAACAAACGCCGGCGGTTTGCTGTGTCGTTGTCAGAAAGTTGCCAGCAGAAGCTCAGCTCCCTAATAACCAGCTCAACTCTGGCACCTTAATTTTAAACAAGTTTGTGTCGGCAGTCAGGGGCCGGGGAACAAATCCAGACAGGCGATTTGTTAAATGTCTCGAGTACTATTCATATTCCTTGCAGGCTGGCGGCGAGTTAAGAATAACTGGAGCCTTCTGGATATATAGGCAGTGAACCGACGAGAATGACGCCATCCCACGTGTCTTCTTTGGAGGGCAGAGCACAGTGTGTCGCTTTGTTGAGACTGGCAGGCTTATGATCCCTGTCTGTTTCTGTGCAGAAAACTTCAACACTGTCAAAATTATCTCAGGGAAACACCTCTTGGCACCACGAAACCGAATCTAAATGAACAAACATGGGAATATTGCATTTTACATACTTTTTTCTGCTCTATAGTAAATTCTGGCAGTAGTTTGGCGACTTATTATATGGGAAAGCACAAGCTTTCCAGACGCTGTGCAGCCCACTGCTGCTGAGTGGGAGTAATGTATGCATTGAGATCAGACTCAGGGAGCTGTGTTGATCCTGTGCAGTGCAGAGTTTAACCAGGGTTTTCCTGTGCATTTCTGTGGTACCCTGCGGCCTTGCTATAGTTTATCCAAGATTATTTTGTTAATTGTAGTTTCACTATTTATTTAGTTGCAAAATATCCTCAGTTTACTGTCAGCATTGGCATGGAAAATGTCAGGCACAACTTTTCTAACGCCCCTTGCATGTCTCAGTTTTAACTGAACAGAGTTCAAGGACATTTGGATAAGAGAGTTCCACCCTGCCACTACCCTTTGTGTTTAAATGTGTTTCCTGATTTCAATCCTAAATGGTCTAACTACCCCACATGTTTTTGTTTAAATTGTGTCCCCTGCTCTGGTTTGCCCCAACAGAAAAAAAAATCTTTCTACTACTGGGGTACTGCATGCAGTTTTGGTGTCCTTACTTGCGAAAGGATGTACTTGCACTGGAGGGAGTGCAGAGGAGATTCAGTAGGCTGATTCCAGAGATCAGATAGTTGACTTGTGAGGAGACATTGAGTAGACTGGGATTATATTCATTGGAATTTAGAAGAATGAAGGGGGATCTTATAGAAACATATAAAATTATGAAGGGAACAGATAAGATAGAAGCAGGGAACATGTTTCCACGAGCGGGTCAAACTAGAACAAGAGGGTATAGCCTCAAAATTAGGGGGAGCAGATTTAGGACTAAATTGAGGAGAAACTTCTTCGCCCAGAGGGTTGTGAATCTGTGGAATTCATTTCTCAGGGAAGTAGTTGAGGCTTCCTCATTGATTTTTTTTAATGCAAAGATAGATAATTTTTTGAACAGTAAAGGAATTAAGGATTATGATGAGAGGGTGGGTCAGAGGAACAGAGGCCACAAAAAGATCAGCAATGATCTTATTGAATGGCAGAGTGGGCTTGAAGGGCCAGATGGCCTACTCCTGCTCCTAGTCCTAATGTTCTTATGTTCATTGCTGTGGTCTGGAGTCACATGTAGGCCAGACTAGATTAGAATGGTAGTTTCCTTCCTTGAAGCACATTAGTGAACCAGATGGTTTTTCCTGATAATCCATAATGGTTTCATGGTCATCCCGTGGTGGGATTCTAACCTTGTCCCCCAGAACATTTCCGGGTTTTTGGATTGATTGGAGAGAAACAAGAAACCTAGGTCTCTGCTCCGCCATCTGCAGCTGGATCCTGAACTTCCTGACTACAGATCACAATCAGTGAAGATAGACAACAGCACCTCTTCCATGACAATGCTTAACACCAGCGCCCCTCCATGGATGTATACTCAGCCCCCTATTGTACTTCCTGTACACTCACGATTATGTGGCCAAATTTCATCCAAACTCCATATACAAATTACTGACGACACCACTGTTGTAGGCCAGATGTTAAAACAATGACGAGACAGAATACAGGAAAGAGATAGGAAGCTTGGTAACGTGGTGCAAAGACAACAATACCTCCCTCAATGTCAAGGAGATGGACACTCCCCTATCAACATCAGTGGAGCCGAGTTGGAGGTGATCAAGAGCATCAAGTTCCTGGAAGTGGCAATAGTCAACAATCTGTGCTGGACCACCCACATGATGTGACAGTCAAGAAGGCACAATAAAGCCTCTTCTTCCTCAGGAGGCTAAGGAAATTCGGCATGTCCATAGTGACCCTCACCAATGTTTATGGATGCACCATTCTATCTGGATGCATCACAGCTTGGTATGGCAACTGTTCTGCCCAGGACCGTAAGAATCTTTAGAAAGTCATGAACACAGCCCAAACTATCAGGCAAGCCAACCTCCCATCCATTGACTCCATCTACACTTCTTGTTGCCTAATCTCCAAAAGGTCACTTCATCCTCAATCCCCATTATGTCAAGAAAAAGAAACCTAGCCAATCAAATCTTTCCTGATATGTATAACAATGCACTTCAGGTAACATCCTCTTAATCTTCCCAGTATCCTTTCAAATGCTTATATATCCTTTTTATAGCATGGTGACCAGAAGTGTAGACAATATTCTATATGCTGCCTGAGGAAATGGTGAAGGCTGGTAAAATTACAACATTTAAAAGGCATCTGAATGGGTGTTTGAATAGGAAGGGTTTAGAAGGATATGGGCCAACTGCTGGCAAATGAGACTAGTTTAATTTAGAATATCTTATCAGCATGGATGAGTTGGGCTTAAGGGTGTGTTTCTGTGCTGTACATCTCTATGAGTCTATGACAGTAAGTTAGGTTAACAAACACTACAGAACAACTGAGAGTTTCTTTAATTTCCTCTGAACTGCAGCAGTCTGGAAGATACGCAATTTAAAATTCTTGCTGCAGAGCATCCCCTTTGGCATGATGTCACTGGCTACTGTTAGAGACATTTTTGTCACTAACTGCAACTGTAGAAAGCAGTAGAGGTGTGGAGTACCCTCAGGATGGGACTGGAGAATTGGAACGCAGACTGTTGGAATTCACGATGCACTCTGAAATTGGGAGCATCTTTGAAATGAAAGGGTTCTGACATCAGTAATTCTATGAAATTAGGGTATTTTTGAATTTTGGATGGTTGAGAGTAGGGAGAAGTGAAGCAGACTGGGAAATTTTGGATCTTGGAAAATGAGGGAGAGACAAATAATCTTGGCAATAGAAAGATGACAGAAACAGATCAGTGATTTCAACTTACCAAGGCCCCTCTGACAACGCCATTTAAACCCAAGACCTTTACCATCTAGAAAAAGCAGAGCAGCAAATGCATGAGAACACCACCCACTGCTGCAGTGTAACCAAGAGGACTTCTCTCCTCTGCACCAGCCCACCTACCAGGACCTCCAGGTCTAAAGCAAGATGCCAGTTTCCTCTTATTTGCCATGCCTGTGACAAATGTCATGAACAAGGCAGGGCTGATGCAGACTGGCAGTTCTTGTCCACGTATGTAACTGCCTTTCAAAGATGACACCAGTATGAGAAATAGATTCATAGAGATGTACAGCACAGAAACAGACCCTTAGGTCTAACTCACCCATGGTGACCAGATATCCTAAATTAATCTAATCCCATTTTCAAGTAATTGGCCCATTTCCCTCTAAACCCTTCCAATTCATATACTCATCCAGACCCCTTTTAAATGTGTAATTGTCTCAGTCTCCACCACTTCCTCTGGCAGCTCATTCCATACATGTATCACCCTCTGCGTCGAAAAGTTCCCCTTAGGTCCCTTTTAAATATTTCCCCTCTCACCCTAAACCTATGCCCTGTACTTCTGGACTCCCGCACTCCAAAGTAAAAACCTTGTCTATTTACCCCATCCATACACCTCATCATTTTATAAACTTATATAAGGTATCCAGGCAGCGGCAGGTTTGTTTGCTTTCAGCATGTGACAGAATTGGTATCAGTTGAGTGGGTAACCAGTTGAGAAGGTTGGGTTAGGTTGTTAAAAAGGCAAGTTTGAGATGATAGCATGTGATAACTCGCTAAGCCTCCATGAAACTTGTCGAAATTGACACACAGCCAAAGTAAATTAATGTACAGCCCTTTGATACTCTTGCCACATGACAGAAACCTATTTTTATTAGAACGATACAGGAGCTGACAATAGCTCATCAAAGCATTTGGCTAGAAGAAGTCAGAGACCTGATAGTATATCATTGCTAATTCATCACCAGAGATCTCCAATCTTCATTTTTCCTTCAGAAAAAACTAAAAAAGTATTTTCCGGCTTACAATTCTTTCCGTATCTTACTTGGAGATAAGATTTAAAAGGGACCTAAGGGGCAACTTTTTCACACTGAAGGTGATGCGCATATGGAATGAGCTACCCGAGGAAGTGGTGGAGGCGGGTGCAATTATAACATTTAAAAGGCATGTGGATTGATACATGAATAGGAAGGTTTTAGAGGAATACGGGCCAAGTGCTAGCAAATGGGACTAAATTAATTACCCTTGGCAATTAAATAATTGACGCACATATCACTTCTTTAGAAATCATCTTTGCCTGTGGGTGTATCTTGTGTATGTGAAGAATGTGTGTTTGTTTCAATTACATTTCAGATGTTGTGAAAAATAAACAGTTATACTTGCTTTTGATTTAAACTTACAAAAAGACTGTTTTCTGTCTATTTTAAGTCACAGGATTAAAGAGATGAAAACATGTTTTCTCAACGATACGTCTTATTGACGTCAGTTGAGAGGTAGAATGAAGGGGGAAATTATTACACATTTCTCCCATGTCCTTAATAATCCTCAGAGGTCACACAACACCAGGTTAAATTCCAACAGGTTTATTTGAAATCACATGGTTTGGGAATAAAATAGAATCATAGAATTACTACAGTGCGGAAGCAGGCCATTTGTTCCAAGTCCACACCGACCCTCCGAAGAGCAACCCCCCCCAGACCCCTTCCCCTACACTATTATTCTACATTTAGCCCTGACTAATGCACTTTATCTACACATTCCTGAACATTATGGGCAATTTAACATGGCCAATTCACCTAATCTGCACATCTTTGGGGATTGTGGGAGAAAACTGGAGCACCAGGAGGAAACCCATGCAGACACGGGGAAAATGTGCAGACTCCGCACAGATGGTTGGCTGAGATAGGAATCGACCGGGTCCCTGGTAGTGTGAGGCTGCATTGCTAACCACTGAGCACCAAGCCACAAACTTGGAAAGAGATTTGTTAACATGCATAGAAATGGTCAGCTGCGGGTACAGTTAACTTTAAGCACCAATTTATATGCAATTCTTTTAAGAAATATGCTCACATAGCCATCATACATTAGAATGTTGAAATAGAATTTGTGTTTCTTGACTTGACTTTTCTCAGCGGAATCTAATCCATGCTCCTAAATCCGATCCTGACTTTGCCGTAAGGCCTGGCCAACAAGGGTAGTGCTGTTGTCAGGCGTACTGACCTCTTCATTGTGGAGGCTCAGCACCAGAACTTCAACACCTCCTTCTATCTCCCCATGGACCATGATCCCACCAACAAATATTAGGCCATTGTGCCCACAATTGTCACCTACCGTATTTCATCTAGGGATCACCCCATGACAGCCTCCCAGCTCATAATCCTCCAACTCCATCAGCCCACTTCTACCTTCTCCCCAAAATCCATAAACAGGACTGCCCAGGCAGACCCATTGATTTGGTTTGTCCTTTCCCCAAAGAATTCATCTTTTCCTACCTCGACACAACTTTTTTCTCCCTTGTCCAATCCCCCCCCCCCCCCCCACCCACTGACATCTGGTGATCCTTCTGATGCTTTATGTCAGCTTCAAAATTTCCTGTTTGCAGGTTCCAGCCACTTCCTCTTTACCATAGATGTGCAATCCCATTGTACATCCGTCCTTCATCACAATAGTCTTAAGGCTCCCTATTTTTTCTTGGAAAGGAGGCCTGAAATGTTTTCAACCACCACCGCCACCATCCCTGCCTGGCCAAGCTCATCCTTACTTCTCACTTAACTTCTTTCACTTTCTTCATGTCAAAGGTGTGGCTATGGGTACCTGCATTCCTTGTTCCAGTCCTACTTGGGTGCCTGCCTTACAACTCTTCCTGTGGCCGATCGATGACATCATTGGTGCTTCCTTCTCTCATTCAGAATTGGAAATATTTATCAATTCCTATCCAATTTTAACCCAGCCCTGGCCTTCACCTGATCCATCTCTGATTCCTCCCTTTCCCTCCTGAGTATCTCTGTTCCCATTTCTGCCAATAGCCTGGCCACTGATATCCATTATAAATCCACCGACTTCCACAGTTACCTGGACTACAAGTCCTCAAATCCTGCTTCCTGTAAGAACTCCATTCCATTCTCTCAGTTTCTCCATCTCTGTCACATCTGTTCCATTGATTCCATCTTCTGTTGGAGGCACCTCAGAAATGGCCACCTTAGTCCTTAACCAAGCATTCCCCACGCCATATTTGACAGGATTCTTAGCCATTTTTGACCCAGCTCTTGCATTTCTGCCCTCACCCTTTCCCTTCCCTCTGACAATATAGGATCCCCATAGCCCTCACTTACCACTCCACCAGCCTCTGCTTCCAAAGGATTATAAGCCACCATTTCCATCATATCCAACACAATGTCATGACCAGGCTCATATTCCCCTCCCCACCCTTGTCAGCATTTCGCAGGGACCATTCCCTTCGGTTCGGTCTGGTCGACACCTCCGCCATTCCCAACAACTCCTCACAACGCCACAGCACTTTCTCTTGCAATCCAGGGGAGGCAGTGATTTACCTGCACTTCACTCAATCTTGTCTAATGTATTCACCTTCAACTCTACAATGGAGAGGTGAGTGCTGGGTGACTGCTTTCCAGAAGACTTACGTTCTCTCTACAAAAATGACCCCAAGCTTCCAATTGCCTGCCACTTCAACACACCACCATGTTCCAATGCCAACATTTCTGTATCTGACTTGCTGCAGTATTCCAGTGAGCCTCACACAAGCTTGAAAAACGACATAGAATAAAGCAAAAACAAAATCAGAAATTGTTGGAGAAACCCAGCAGGTCTAGAAGCATCTGTGGGAAGAAAGCCAAGTTAATGCTTTTTGTGTCAAAGAACAATATCTAATTTTCCATTTGGGGACCGTGCAGCCTCTATAATTCAACATCACATTCAGTAGAGATTGATTCCATCCTTCCATTTATTTTTTACATATCTCACTTGTTATGACACCGACTGCTTTTAGCATAGTCACCCACTCCCATGTACTCCTAAGCCCATTATCATTTTATATGTACTGCATTCAGCACAGTGAAGCCATTTTCTCACTCTTAGCTCTTCATTATTATTTGTTCAGCTTTTTTTCTTTGCTGGCCTGCTATCCATAATCTCATTGTTTACCTACCCCTTTCGTATCGCTCTGTCTGTTTGTGTTCCGTGTCCATCTACCCACTCACCTCTCCTCTCCCTACTACAAATTTGGTTTCAACGTAAATATCACTATTTCCTATTTACTAACAGTTCTGATGAAGAGTCATCAGACTCAAACATTAATTCTGCTTTCTTCTCATAGATGCTGCCAGACCTGCTGAGTTTCTCCATCAATTTCTGTTTTTATTTCAGATTTCCAATATCTGCAGTTTTTTTTATTAAAATCAAATCAATGTTTGATCAGATTAACAAGAAAGAAGGAAACGGATTGTTCTTCCATATTTGACAAAACTGGAAATAATTGATTACCATAAAATTCAAAAGATTTTTACTATTTATTTTCTACTTTGGTAATGTTTAAAAAAAAATCCATTATTTGGATCAGTATTGAATAAGTGCTGCAGTCAGAAGTATTGTTTTTCAGATGAGATGTGGGCGGCACGGTAGCACAGTAGTTAGCACTGCTGCCTCACAGCGCCAGAGACCCAGATTCAATTCCCGCCTCAGACGACTGACTATGTGGAGTTATAATTAATGAGGTAAAAACAATGACTGCAGATGCTGGAAACCAGATTCTGGATCAGTGGTGCTGGAAGAGCACAGCAATTCAGGCAGCATCCGACGAGCAGCAAAATCGACGTTTCGGGCAAAAGCCCTTCATCAGGAATAAAGGCAGAGAGCATAAGCGTGGAGAGATAAGCTAGAGGAGGGTGGGGGTGGGGAGAAAGTAGCATAGAGTACAATAGGTGAGTGGGGGAGGAGATGAAGGTGATAGGTCAGGGAGGAGAGGGTGGAGTGGATAGGTGGAAAAGGACACAACATGGTTGAACATCCACTAATATCATTTATTGTATCCGTTGCTCCCGATGCGGTCTCCTCTACATTGGGGAGACTGGGCGCCTCCTAGCAGAGCGCTTTAGAGAACATCTCTGAGACACCCGCACCAATCAACCA
>NW_025212053.1:15976-25000 GCF_004010195.1 Chiloscyllium plagiosum
CGGTTTCCTCCCACAGTCCAAAGATGTGCAGGTCAGGTGAATTGGCCATGCTAAATTGCCCGTAGTGTTAGGTAAGGGGTAGATGTAGGGGTATGGGTGGGTTGCGCTTCGGCGGGGCGGTGTGGACTTGTTGGGCCGAGGGGCCTGTTTCCACACTTTAAGCAATCTAAACCTGCTTTCTCAAATGGATTTAAAAGATGACAGCAAGGGAGTTTTCCCAATGTCTTAGTCACAACTTACCTCTCAGACAACAGCACGAAAAGAAGCTTTCTTGTCATTGTCATGTCACTGTTTTGGGAAATTGCTGAATGCAAATTGCCACCTGTAAATTCTACACTAAGGTAATGACTATATGTCAAAAATAATTGATTGTTTGTCAAGCATTTTGGGACATTCCAAGGTTATAAAATGTGCTATATAAATGGAAGTTTTCTTCATCAAAAACTCATTCTATCTGTCTGTAGCTCACACACAATTTAATTTGATCTTTTAAGTTTTGAAATGTTGACTAATGACAGTTCACTTCTAAAATATTTAGAATGCTTCACTGTTATAGGTATTGTTGCTTGATGTTCTGTGGAATTCACAAGCTGAAGAAAAACCTATTTACATTCATTCATTGTAATATTAGGGGAATACTATCACATTAAGCTTTAGTATTACTCAGCTTAAATTGATTATGCAGTTTTTCCAACAGATGTTTGAAAATCTGAAAGTATATAATAAACAGGAGAAGTAAGGCTCTTGTGATGCTTTGATTGTGTCTCAAACTCTGAGCCAGGAGGCCTGGGTCTAAGTCCCACCTGCTCCAGAGGTGTGTCATCATGTGTCTGAACAGGTTGATGTAAAATACCTATAAACAAGGTACATGTTATAACTCCTCCACAAATTACATCACAATGTGAATGTGGGATTTAGAGGGAATCTGTAAGATGAATGGTCCATGGCAAATTTTTGAACTCTAAAATTTGGCATATAAATAATAGCATTTTTGATGTGTGTAATCATTTTTGTCTATCTTTATTTTGGATTTATAAATGCCACAAATTGTCTTAATGGTTTTATACATTAAGAATGTGATGTCATTGAAGAGATTTCAATTAACAACAGGCAACAAATATTTTAACAGAAAATTTGTGCTATATATTTAAGAATTAAAATTTTAAATATTGAGCTTCAAAATGGGGCTAAGTTATGGCTGTGAAAAAAACAAACTGTTACAAGTTAATTTGGTCCTTTGGATAGTTATTATGTGTCTTTCAACAAGTTTGGCCTGAATTGCAGAGGTGCCAGGCACACATATTTGGCTAAATGAAGTGAGATTAATTTATTTTCTTATAACCACTACTTTGGCATCCCCTATATATGGAGGACAGCTGTGAATGTAATTTTCACTACTAATTATTCAACTTGAGCTGTATATCCAGCCAAGAGTTCAAGATAAAACTAGTGCTTTTGGTCAGCATATGAATCATCTCAGTTGTTTGGTTGCCTAATGACTTGGAAGTACTGTGACTGATGCCTGGTGAATGAGGACTTTATTGACTGTACTACTGGCAAAGGAGGTAGCAGGATTATGTGTTGATATTCGCAGCAGCTGTGTACAGAATAGTCAGACTGTATTTACCAGGGGAAGATGACAAATTTGTTTGGAAGGAGAGATAATATGCCTAAACAGCTAATTATTAGAAGGAATGCAAAATCATTGATTATCAACCTGAAGACCTAAGATTGAATCCTACTGATCCTCAGAGTCCTCCGGGGAGCAGGTCTCACTGACTTCAAATTTATATGAAGTAGATGCAATGTTTCTCACTTTACAAAGGTTTACAAGTATTTCAAGAAGTTCAAATTAATACCTAAAGTTTGTATCTTCTCAATAAGAATATTGGAAAAGATAAAATATAATGGTGAATTTTTCCCTTTATTCGTTCAATTACAATAAATATTACTTGAGGATTTGAAGTTTTTCAATACTTAATCTGAGGAAAAGAAGTTCTTCTACTATCAAATATGCATTTGTAATCAAACAATCACTGGAGAGTTTGGAACTTGTAGATGCTGAAAAGAAAGACAGGTTGCTCAAGTTTTTCATCTTGCCTTCATCCAGACAAACAAATAAAATGCAAAATTTCAAACAATACAGCAATTCATACTATAGGAGTAAAGAGTGTTAATTGATTGACAAGTTGAATCTGATTTGCTATTACATTGTCGTGGAGAAAGCAAAAGGAAACAATAAGATTCCCAAGCTCCTGGGAAATACATTAAAATTGTCAGGCTTGAACGTACCCTTTTGTTTGTGGAGAATGGGCCCTTGTATATATATATGTATGTTTGTTACTTGTAGCATGCTTAGATGAGCAATGTTATGAGCTTAATTGGTTATCTTAAATTGATTGTTGACATAGCCATGAACACTCAGGATTGTTCAGCAGCTGCTGCCTGATCATGAAATCACATCTAACTGGAAACACATTTTTGGTGGTGCAGGGTGATTTGGCAAAGCCTGTACTGTATCCATTATGCAGAATCAAAGGAGCATGCTGTTTGATTTGATCAGACAGACAGACAGCCTAAATATTTGGCATTGCACCATTTCACAGTACCACCATACACATGATATTTTCCACTAACAGAATGTTGCCATCAGTCTAAAAAAGATGTTCTGCATCCCAATATCGCTGTATATAAATTTCAGTGTAGGCACAATGCCAGGCACCAAAATACAGGCACTGGACACAGTTTAACAAGAACACTTAAAAGTATTGATGGTTGAACATCTGCTCCTACATATGTCAACAGAAAATGATTGCCAAACCAATTATTCAAGTTGCATTTACTATACAGTATCTTGCAAATTTACAAACTCTGATGAATTGTATAAAAGCCACCCCTAGGTGGTGCAAAGTGCACACATTCATAAAGAGATCAAGTGACACATGTAACAGACATCTTTATTGTGGCAGCGAAAGTGAGGATTTAACTAATGTGAAATTCCAATCAAATTCAGCTCTGCAATATTAATTTGAAATTATCTGTATCGAGAATGAGCCCAACCATGATGCAGGCATCATCTTATTTTGGGTTCAGCTCTTTTCAGAGAGATGAGACCTTGGGTTCAGACTTTTCCATTTTATACCCTTTATTTCTTGTTGCTATTTACTTCATTAATTTTTTTCTTAATTTTTGACTTCTTCATCTTCTTTACCAATTTCCTCAGGGGTTTCCTTCTTATCTATTTTGAAGGAACCGCTCAATACTTAGTCTGATCTAGGACCAGAGCTTATTTATTTTTCTTGCCTTAACCGTGGGACTGATTCAAGCCTGAGCAAAAGCTATGAATGCCAAGAATCACCGGCTCAATTTGTGTTTGCTTAGGGTTACCAGCAATCTTTGCCAACCATCTTGGCATTCATTGCATACACTCCATTTTCTCTATTCAGATGCCATGTATAGTGAACCCTAGAGGTAGTTACTGAAAATTTGAAGTCAAGCATGGCATCAGAAAACCAAGGCAACCTCCTTAGTGGATAGAGTTTATTGACTGCTCAGTCTTACAGCACTTTCCAGATCTCCCCCACCCTCATGATGTTAGAGATACTCTCTAGATGTGTGGATATTTCCTAATCAACCTATTCAGAGAGATGTTATTTCACATCTTTGGATCTCTGGCTCAGAGATAGGGACACCAACATTGTGCTGAAAGAGTGCTCTCTTTATTCATCTTTATTTTCTAATCAACCTGTTCAGAGATATCATTATACTGAAAAGAAAGACAGGTTGCTCAAGTTTTTCATCTTGCCTTCATCCAGACAAACAAATAAAATGCAAAATTTCAAACAATACAGCAATTCATACTATAGGAGTAAAGAGTGTTAATAGAGCAGGTGGGACTCAAAGCTGGGCCCGTTGTCCAGCAGTGCCACAAAAACCGGCTTTTTATATATGGATATCTTTAATCAACTGACATGTTATGACCACAGCAGGTAGAATTATAATTATGTGTCTTGTCATAAAGGAAGGAACATCACCACAGCATGACCAGTGCTCTATTGAACCGATATGAGTTTATTTTCTATATCCGGAAGTGCACTTACACACAACTGAATTTTTTTCCCATCACCAAATCACATGTGGCACTTTTTTCACCATTAGTAAATCACCCATATTTTCCCTAACTATTAATTTACATGCAGAGCCCACTCAGGGGAATGCAGAATACCAGAAGTGGGGAGAGGAAAAGGGAGCTAAATCAAAATGGAGTTTAAGGGGGCTGTCTATATATGAGACTCCAGATATTTATTGCTTGTTTCCATATTAACAATATAGTGACACTAGTACTAGCACATTGCACCCCCCTGCCCAGTTTGATGTGTAGATGGTTCTGGTAGAACACACATTACTTCAACATGAACTAGCAATTACTCAATTGAAGAATTAGACCACTATTTGTAAAATGCGAACTTTCCTTACCTGTATTGGCCAAACCCCGATTCCAGTCCCATTGGTTTAAATGATGCTGCTACTATATAATTTTCTTATAACATGGGATTGAACTATCATGTTATATCAGAACTGACTGTATGTGTGCTCAGACAATTAATAGCCACCACCTGTTTCTTCGTAAGCTTAATTAATGATGTTACTAAACTTAGTGACCTGATAAACCAGACATTACTAAGTGCTTCTGAATGGCAAGCAACTACACCCATCTACAAGGGTGGGTTTTGTCAGCAGTCAGAATTTATGACTCACTCAGCTTTCACTAATGGCTCCAAGTGCCACACCTTGCCACACCTTGCTAAACCTTTGCCTCAGAGCTGAACCTAAATATTAAACAAGATGAATGCATGGCAAATTTCAGACTTGCGAAACTAAATTCATTATGAATGAATGGAAGAATGAGTTATGAATTAAGAAAAATTCATAGTGTATAAATTGGTTTTCAGTTAAACTTGGATAAAGATCCTTGTGGATTCTTTAAAATCACTGTTAATGCTATTTGTATTTATCCATCTGGATGCAAGACCAAGAATGTTAAACATCATTGTATCCAACTAATGTCTATTTTAAAATCGATATGCTTCCTCCTCTACTTTCGTATATGCAAATGTTTGGAATATGATCTATACAAATTAGATTTTTGGTACACAGCCCTGAGGCTGTATCTTGCACTATTCAGTGTGACCTCAGTTATATGGATTGTAGATGTTTTAACCAGGACTCTCGCATTTTTTCTGATGTTTGCAAAGCAAATAGAAAGGTATGGAGCTATACTTCCATTTAACAATGCTAGTCTTATTTGCATTTATTATTATAACTAGTTGGCTGACTTTCCAAAGTTCTTCATGTTTGTATAGTATACAAACACATTCAAGGACCTCGAATTGTGGTAGCTGCTAAGAAGACATTGTAATTTTTACTGCAACCATTTTCTGTTGTTATGCACAACATAAAATGCATTTACATAATAAATAAGAGAAAAAATTTCAACCAATATATTTGAGCAAGATTTTTTTAATTTAAGTTTTCAAATGAAATTGTTTTTTCTGTATTTTCATCCTTCACCTTTAAGTAACTGTACTCTGCTACTATTCCAGAAAGCTTGTTAGTGAAGGATAGAATGGCAAACCATTCTTTACAGAACATTAAAATCAACAAATTACAGTGTTACACATTACAAGATGTACCTCTAAACGCAATAACTACATTATGTGGCTATTTCCAGGGACACAAGTGAATCCCCAGTTTGTACCCACCAACACGCATACTATTAAATATGATTTATATACAATTATTGCTGTATTCTATGTGGGGCCATTGGAGCATTTCATGTTCAGGTCAATTTAATTTTGTTACTGTTCACAAGAATAATTTACTTTAAACTTTAAAAAGGTTAAGTTTAAAGTTTCAAAGTATTTTATTGTTTATTGTTTGGTGGCCAGATTGATCTTATGCCCAAAATGTCAATTCTCCTGCTTCTCGGATGCTGCCTGACCTGCTGTGTTTTTCCAGCACAACACTCTCGACTCTGATCTCCAGCATCTGCAGTACTCACTTTCTCCCAGCCATATTTTTATGCCATCTGAGAAGTATTATTTCAACATTAAATATTTGTCAGTAGTTTGTGAGCTGTAACATCATGGGGAAAGTGTTGGTCAAAGTTATGTCCTAAATTTGTGCCTAACATAAGGTTTAAGCTGGTTATTCTGGATATAACATTTCTGACCCTATTTGTGACTCCCTGAATAAACTGGTGACAAAGCTCAAGGCATTATAGTAAGTAACTCCTTTCAATCTTAAAACTGGAGCGTGATTGAGCTGAAGGTACAATGCAAGCACCCTCTGCTGGTTAATTTCTAGAAGACATCCAATAGCATCCATGTTAATATACAAGGGTATACAATGTACAAGAAAATCTATTTAGAATCAAAGAGATGGACAGCATGGAAACCAATCCTTCGGTCCAACCCATCCATGCCAACTAGATATCCTAAATCAATCGAGTCCCAAGTGTGCTTGCTTGCGAATCTTATGAGACCGCATGGATGTGTTGGAGCGGCACTTAGTGATAATGATGAATTTACAGGAGCTAGAATGTGTGATGGATGACAGTTATTGGAAGAGGGAAAAATCACAGATACAGTAGATGGGTTACCTCCAGGAAAGGTAGGAGAGTGAGGCAGGTAATGCAGGAATCTCTTGTGGCTATGCCCATCTCAAACAAGTATGATATTTTGGAAAATGTAGGGGGTGATGGATTCTCAGGGGAATATAGCGTGAACAGCCAAGTTTCTGGTACTGAGACCAGCTCTAATGTAATGGGGGGGGGATGTCAGGTTCCAAGCAGTCAATTGTGATAGGGGATTCTCTAATCAGAGGCACAGACAGACATTTCTGCAGTGGACTGCAAGATATCAGAATGGTGTGTTGCCTCCCTGATGCCAAGTTCAAGGATATCTCAGAGAGAGGGCAGAATATTCTCAAAGGGGAGAGAGACCAGCAGGAGGTCATTGTACACATTGCAACTAATGACATTGGCAGGGAAAAGGATGAGATTCTCAAAGGAGAATGTCGAAAGTTGTGGAAGGAATTTGTAAAGGAGGTTCTCGAGGGTAGTAATATATGAATTACTCACGGAGCTATGAGGTAGTGAGGGTAGGAATAGGAGGATAGAATAGATCTATGTATGGCTGAGGAGCTGGTGCAGGAGAGAAAGGTTCACATTTTTGGATCATTGGAATCTCTTCTGTGGTAGAAGTAGCCTATATAAGGATTGATTGCACGTGAATTGGAAGGGGACTAATACACTGACAGGGAAATTTGCTTGGGAAGATTTAAACTAGTCGGGGTGGGAGTTCAGGGAGGGAGTGAGGAAAGAGATCAATGAGAGACTGGTATAGTTGAGAAAAGGATCAAATCAAACAGTCAGGGCAGTCAGGGACAAAGCAGAGAATAAGCTAGAACTGATAAATTAAATTGCATTTATTTCAATGCAAGAGCCCTAACAGGGAAGGCAGATGAACTCAGCGCATGGTTACGAACATGGAGCTGGGATATCATAGCAATCTTAGAGACATGGCTCAGGAAGGATACAATAGGAAGGATAGAATGGGGAGCGACAGAGTGGTGTTTTTGACAAGGGGTAACAGTATTTCTGTTTTTAAGGAGGATATTCCTCAGAATACATCCAGGGCAGTTAAAAAGGATGTCCTCAAGGGTGGTAATATCTGGATTACTCCCAGTGCTATGGTGGAGGAATAGGGCGATAGAGCAGATGCATGCATGGCTGAGGAGATAGTGCAGGAGAGAAGGGTTCACATTTTTGAATCATTAGAATCTCTTCTGGGGTAGAAGTAACCCCAATAAGAAGGATGGATTGCACCTGAATTGGGACTAATATACTAACAATGGATGGAACTGAGAAACAAGAAAGGAATGATCACCTTATTGAGATTGTACTTTAGAACCCCCAATAGTCAGCGGGAAATTGAGAAATAAATTTGTAAGGAGATCTCAGTTATCTGTAAGAATAATAGAGTGGTAACTGTAGAGGATTTTAACTTTCCAAATAAAGATTGGGACTGCCATCGTGTTAAGGGTTTAGATGGAGAGGAATTTGTTAGGTGTGTCGAAGAAAATTTTCTGATTTACTATGTGGATGTACCCAATAGAGACAGTGCAAAGTTTGACCTACTCTTGGGAAATAAGACAGAGCAGGTGACTGAGGTATCAATGGGGGAGCACTTTGGGGCTAATGACCATAATTCTATTAGTTTTCAAATAGTGATGGAAAATGATAGACCAGATCTAAAAGTTAAAGTTCTCAATTGGAGGTGTTTGGCAAGAACTTTCAAACGTTTATGGGCATGGGGGTGGAGGTTTGCAGGTAACGGGTCAGCTAGAAAATGGGAGGCCTTCAAAAATGAGATAACGAGAGTCAAGAAACAGGATGTTCCTGTCAGAGTGAAGGGCAAGCTGGTAGGTGTGTAGGGAATGTTGGATGACTAGAGAAATTGGGTTTTGATCAAGAAAAAGAAGGAAGCACATGTCAGGTTGTTATGAATCATGCTAGACCCCCTCAAAACATTTCAAGAAAGTAGCCTGGATCCTAACTTTGCCAGTTGTTTGAAGTAGGTGTATTGTAGATATTCCAGGAAGGATGCAACTGGCCCAAACAATTAGTTATAAATAAAACAGAATGTATTTGCAAAATTACTCAATGAAACACAAACAAAAGACAATAGAATATAGAATAACTTAACCTATTTAAAAACCCAACAGATTATCCAAACTTAATTATGCTGTTCCAATGACTTGCAACAATCCCCATAAACACCCCTTGGCAAAAAAGGAAAAAACAAACACAAGGTCTTACAGGAGAGAGAACAGAGAGAGGGACAACAGAGAGATTCAGCATGGAACACCTTCTTCCATGTGGCTGTTTCTTTGATGAGCAGCTTTAAAACTGACGGGCAGCTCTGAACAGCCAGACTGCTAAAACCCAAACCAAGCCAGAGA
>NW_025212054.1:0-9964 GCF_004010195.1 Chiloscyllium plagiosum
ATGTCCAATTATCATTTAGCCTCTATCTTCATGCAACACCATCCCTCTGTCAATCAGAAGGAGAACTGGTATGCAAAACTTTACAGATGACTGCCTTGCAAATCTTGCCATAGATCCCTCAAAGTTGCCATCCAAGTTGATAGGGTTGTTAAGAAGGCATATGGTGTGTTGACTTATATTAGCAGGGGAATTGAATTTAAGAGCTGCAGCTCTATAAAGTCCTGGTTGGACCGCACTTAGAATATTCTATTCAGTTCTGGTTGCCTCATTATACAATGGATGTGGAAGCTTTAGAGAGGATACAGATGAGATTTACTAGGATGCTGCCAGGACTGGAGAAAGGCTGAGGGATCTAGGGCTTTTCTCATTGGAGCGAAGAAGGATGAGAGGTGACTTAATAGAATGGTTCAAGATGATGAGAGGCATAGATAGAGTGGATAGCCAGAGACTTTTTCCCAGGGTGGATATGGCTGTCATGAGGGGGCATTATTTTAAGGTGACTGGAGGAAGGTTTAGGGGAGATATCAGAGGTTGGTTCTTTACACAGAGGGTGGTGGGTGCATAGTAGGTAGTAGAATCAGATACATTAGGGACATTTAAGCGACTCATGGATATGCACATGGCTAATAGTAAACTGAAGGTTATATATGTTAGATTGATCTTAGAGTAGGATAAAAAGTCGGCACAACATCGAAGGTATTGTTCTATGTACATTCTGTTCTACGCCAGATTATCTTGTACAATGCAGGTTAGAAGATTAGATTAGATTAGATTACTTACAGTGTGGAAACAGGCCCTTCGGCCCAACAAGTCCACACCGACCCGCCGAAGCGCAACCCACCCATACCCCTACATTTACCCCTTACCTAACACTACGGGCAATTTAGCATGGCCAATTCACCTGACCTGCACATCTTTGGACTGTGGGAGGAAGCCGGAGCACCCGGAGGAAACCCACGCAGACACGGGGAGAACGTGCAAACTCCACACAGTCAGTCGCCTGAGGCGGGAATTGAACCCGGGTCTCTGGCGCTGTGAGACAGCAGTGCTAACCACTGTGCCACCGTGCCGTGCTTATCCAGCTGCTGCATTGAGAAACTGTGTAATGCATTAAATGTTAATATTTGTAATAAAAGAAAAATAACAGGAAAAGGAGGACATGATTGTGTAAATAATATCCAGAGCTGAATGTGAGGGTGGGCCAGTGTTCAGTTTCAATTGTAACTTTTTAGGTACAAAAGCTCACATGTTGTGTTGAGTATTTTGTAGAGGTGATCAAGAAGGCAGATTAAGGCAGCACGGTAAAAGTTGTCTACATATGCGTTAGCAATGTCTTCAACAAAGTTTGGTTTGGTAAGTTGGTTAGTGAGGTTAGATGACATGGAAGAGCTCGCCAATTGGATACAAAATTGGCTTGAAGATAGGAGGTAGAGGGTGGTTGTTCAGAATGGAGGCCAGTGACTAGCGGTGTGCCACAAGGACTGGTGCTGAATCCACTCTTATTCATCATTTATATAAACGATTTGGATGAGAATATAGGAAGCACGGTTAGTAAGTTTGTGAATGGCACCAGTGAAGAAGATTATTTCAGAGTACAATGGGATCTCTGCCAACTAGATCAGTGGGCCAAGGAATGGCATAGATGTAGTTTAATTCAGACAAATGTGAGGTATTGCATTTTGGTAAGACAAACCAGGGTAGGACTTACCCAGTTAATAGTGGGGCCCCTGGGGAGTGTTGTCGAATGGAGAAACCTAGGGGTTCAGGTACAAAGTTCCTTGAAAATGACATCACAGATATTCAGGGTGGTGAAGGTGGCATTTGGCATGCTTGACTTTATTAGTCAGAGCACTGAGTTCAGAAGTTGGGACGTCATGTGACAACTATACAAGACATTGGTAAGGCCTCATTTGGAGTACTGTGTACAGTTCTAGTCACTCTGCAATAGGATGGATGCTATTAAACCTGAAAGGGCGCAAAAAAGACATACTAACATGTTGCAGAGACTGGAACGTTTGAGTTAGAAGGGGAGACTGGATAAGCTGAGACATTTTTCCCTAAAGCATAGGAGGCTAAGGGATGAACTTATGGAGGTTTATAAAATCATAAAGGGAATAGATGAAGTGAATAGGCAAGGTCTTTTCCCCAGACTAGAGGAGTCCAAAACTAGAGGGCATAAGTTTAAGGTGAGAGGGGAAAGATTTAAAAGGGACCGGAGAGGCATCTTTTTCACAAGAGGATGATGTATATATGGAACAAGCTACCACAAAAAGTGGTAGAGATGGGTACAATTACAACATTTAAAAGACATTTGGACAGATACATGGATAGGAAAAGTTTAGAGGGATATGGGTCAAAAGCAGGCAAATAGGACTAGTTCTGTTTTAGAAACCTGGTTGGCATGGACAAGTTAGGCCAAAAAGCCTATTTCCGTGCTGTAAAACTTGATGACACTATGTTACAAGATCAGAAAAAGATTCAGGCCTGGGCTAAAACACTATTGTATGATACTCACCAATACAAGTGCCAAGGTAATAGCCATCTCCAAGAATAGAGTCTGATGACAGTTTCCTAATATTGAATAGGACTGCCATCACTAAATCCCCATCAACCAGCATACTGAGGGTTGCCATTAATAATAACCATAAATGCATCAGCCATAAAAATACTGTGCTACAAGAACAGGTCAGACCTGAGAAATTTAGCAGTGAATAAGATGCCTCTTGACTCTTCAAAGCCTTTCAGCAAGGTATTAGTCAGGAAAGTGATGAAATAGTCTCCACTTGCCTTGATGAGTGCCGTTCCAATGAAACACAAGAAGCTTAACACTATCCAGAATAAAGCGACCTGCTTAATTGGCAGCTCATCCACCACTTTCAACATCCACAACCTTCACTAATGCACATAAGCAGCAGTGTGTATTATCTATAAGGTCCACTACATCAATGTTCCTTTTACACAATCACAGCAGTTGGTCAGATCATTAAAGTTCTCGCAGAATTGCTGCCATTTCCTGATTGCAATAGGACTAGTATTTCCCTTCCGGCATGGTGGCTCAATGGTTAGCACTGTTGCTTCACAACACCAGGGATCTGGGTTTGATTCCTCCTTCGGGCAACCGTCTGTGTAGAGTTTACACATTCTCCCCACGTCAGCATATATTTCCTCCGGGTGCTCTAGTTTCCTCTCATAGTCCAAACATGTACAGGTTAGGTGGATTATCCAAGTTAATTTGCCCATAGTATCCAGGGATGTGCAGGCTAGGTGGATTAGCCATGGGAAATGTAAGGTTACAAGGATAGGGTAGGTGGATAAATATAGGTGGGATGCTCTTCGGATGGTCAGTGTGGACTTGATGGGCCATACTGGCTGTTTCCACACTTCCACTATGATTCTACGATTCCTTCTCTATACTGCTCCCAGCATGCATGAAAAGGGGCTTCCTTCTTGCTAGAAACGTATGTCAGTATCCCCTGGCACCACTCCATACCTGGGTTCTCTGATATTGAGCCATGAAAATATACATTTACACCAAAAACATTGCAGGCAAATTGTAAGGACCATGTCAGGTATCTCATTTTCCAAAGTTGCTAACAGTAGTGCAAATTATGCAATTCACTTTGGATAAAGAGGCTTGACTAATATGGGGTGTCACCATGCACTGTCATGGGGCACCACACACAGCCGAGTCAGCTGCTGGGCAGAGACAAATAAACAGTAGTTGAAAGCTGTAACTGGGAATCGTTGGGGTGGTCCCTAATAATCAGGGTTGTGGCAGAAGTGGTAGAGTGTGTATCTGAGATGGCAGCAGGGATTAGAGATGCTGTAATTGAAAGAAAAGAGACCGTAAATTCCTTGGGATTACACCAGCACCGCCTGGCCCACAACCGGTGCTATAACAGGTACTTTGCTCCTCAAGTTGGCAGCTCCCAACTCCATTTTGCTGCTTTCCTGAATTCTGGGAAAGATGGCTGGCAATGGTTACATTAAAATCCTGATTGTTGTGGAAGGCTAATGTACATATGTTAATGAAGTCTTTCAGCTGTCCAAGGTGGAACAAGTACATAGCACGCTGCTTTAGAAAAAAGCTGTGGCATCTCGTTGTCTGAAGAAGAGTGCAGTAATAGATGAATTCATAGGTTGATTAATATTCTGGGAACTTGTTCCATGTAAGGTGAGAGTGACAGCCCTCGATAGCAAGGCCATATTTGACTAATCAAGGAGCCTTAGCTGGAGTCAATACAAATTGGGGGTATCTCTCCACCAGCCACAGTCATACCTGGCACATTAGAAGATGGTTTTGGTGACTGAAGGTCAGTCATCTCTGCCTCCAGGACATCTCTAAAAGAGTTCCTCAGGGTAATGTCCTAGAGCCAATCATCTTCAGCTACTTTATCAATGACCAAGGAAATGAGTGAGATAGTTGATGCATTGCTTTTAATTCTCTAAAACTCTCTTGAATCATGGATGTTTCCATTAGATTGGAACACAGCAAATGTAACTTCATCATTTAAAAATGGAGGGAGAGAGAAAGCAGGAAATTACAGGCCAGTTATCTTAACATCTGTTTTAGGGAAAATTTAGAAGCTATTATTCAAGAAGTTATAGCAGAGCATGGAGATAAGTTCAAGGCAATGTGGCAGAGTCAAAATGGATTTATGAAAGGGAAATCATGCTTGAACAATCTATTGAACTTCTTTGAGATGTATCGTGCAATGAGTAAAGGGAAACAGCAGAGATACAGTACTTAGATTTGCAGAATGCAGCTGATAAGATTCCACAACAAAGGTTATGGTGGAAAATAAAAACTCAGGGCATAAGGAATTGCATATTGACATGAAGAGAAGAAGAAGCAGAGAATAGGCCTAAGGCCATAAAAACAAATGCAACAAGAATAGGAGTTGGAGTAGCCTCCTCTACCATTCAATAGGATCATGGCTGATCTGATATTTCTTAAGTCCACTTTCCTGCCCTTTCCCCATAACCTGGATTCCCGACTGATCAAAAATCAATCTAGTGTGTTGCTGGAAAAGCACAGCAGGTCAGGCAGCATCCGAGATGCAGGAGAATCGACGTTTTGAGCCGAAGCCCTTCATCAGGAATTCTGATCTCCAGCATCTGCAGACCTCACTTTCTCCAAAAATCGATCTACCTCAGTCTTAAATATACACAAGGACTCTGTTCCCACAGCTCTCTGCGGCAAGGAGTTCCAAAGACTCATAACCTTTTAAGAGAAAAAAACTCCTATCTCAGTCTTAAATTGGCATCTATTTATGTTCTGAGACCATGCCCTCTGGCCCTAGATGCTCCCAAAGGAGAAACATCCTCTCAGCATTTACCTTGTCAAGCCCCTTGTGTTTCAATGAGATTTCATTCTATTAAACTCCAGTGAGTAAGAGGCCTAAACTGTTTTGCCTTTGCTTATAAGACAATGCTTCCATGCCAAGAATCATCCTTGTGAACCTTCTTTGAACTCTCTCCAATGAAACAATACCTTTCCTTAAATAAGGGGACCAAAATAACTCTTAGTACTCCAGATGTGGTCTCACCAGCACCTTGTACAGTTGCAGAAAGACATACTGCAAACCCAACATAATAAGGGCCAACATTCTGTTAGCTTTCCTGAATATCTGCTGCAGCTGTGTGCTAACTTCTGTGTTTCCTGCACAAGTACCCCATTCCTTTTCTGCAGCTTCTCTCCAAAAGGATTGGTACTGGGATCTCCACTGTTTACAACTTATATATATAAATGACTTGGATGAAGGGGTGGAAGGCTTGTCCGGACTTGTCCGACCTGCCCAGCTCCTTTTCCACCTATCTATTCCACCCTCTCCTCCCTGACCTATCACCTTCATCTCCTCCCCCACTGACCTATTGTACTCTATGCTACTCTATCACCACCCCCACCCTCCTCTAGCTTATCTCTCCACGCTTCAGGCTCTCTGCCTTTATTCCTGATGAAGGGCTTTTGCCCGAAACGTCGATTTTGCCTGTCCTCGGATGCTGCCTGAATTGCTGTGCTCTTCCAGCACCACTGATCCAGAATCTGGTTTCCAGCATCTGCGTCATTTGTTTTTACCTGAAGGGGTGGAAGGTGTGGTTGTCAAATTAGCTGACAATGCAAACAAAGATAAGAAAGTAAGTTGTGAAGATAACATGAGGACGTTACAAAACAATATTGATAGAAATAGAGCACAATGTGCAGTTTTGCAGGAAGAATAAAAAACAAACCTACTTTATCATCTAAATGGTTTTAAGGTTTTAATCTAAGTGACAATGAAGGAACAGTGACATATTTCCAAGTCAGGATGGTAATCTCGTCAATATAAGAGTGGTCTTATAAGGAAAAATTTGACAAGGTAGACTTGAGATTAGGAAAGGAGAAAGTGAGGACTGCAGATGCTGGAGATCAGAGCTGAAAATGTGTTACTGGAAAAGCGCAGCATGTCAGGCAGCATCCAAGGAACAGGAGAATCGACGTTTCGGGCATAAGCCCTTCTTCAGGAATGAGGAAAGTGTGTCCAGGATATTAGATCCTCTCGTGGGGCAGGAGATATGTTGATGGTGTTTTGGCAGCACCCTCTTGAGGTTAGCCTGGTTGAAGTCACCAGCCACAATGAATAAGGCCTTGGGGAATTTCAGCTCCAGATGCTCACAATCCATAAACAAATTTTAAAAATCCAATATGATGGCTGTTACTATCTGGTAGAAGTGTTTTACAGGCTCAATAACATCAATGAAGACATATTCCATGAATATTACATTAGATGTTTGTAGTGATTCGAATGCGGTCAACTGACCTTATAGAGGCTTACAAAATTATGAGGGGCATGGATAGGATAAATAGACAAAGTCTTTTCCCTGGGATTGGGGAGTCCAGAACTAGAAGGCATAGGTTTAGGGTGAGAGGGTAAAGATATAAAAGAGACCTAAGGGGCAACTTTTTCATGTAGAGGGTGGTACGTGTATGGAATGAGCTGCCAGAGGATGTGGTGGAGGCTGGTAAAACTGCAACATTTAAGAGGCATTTGGATGGGTATATGGATAGGAAGGATTTGGAGGGATATGGGCTGGGTGCTGGCAGGTGGGACTAGATTGGGTTGGGATATCTGGTCGGCATGGACAGGTTGGACCGAAGGGTCTGTTTCCATGCTGTACATCTCTATGTCTCTATATAAGAACGGGAGTGGCCCTTGAGCTGTTCAGTAAGAGGTGGGCACCGCAGGGAGTGGAGTATATTATTTCTCTGTCCAATTCTATTTTGATTTAATCCCTGCCTTCCCCTTCACTGTTTGACCACACAGCATTGTCCTTTAATTTGAAGGGCACTGCTTATCACTGGCCACTTGGGTGTTTCTTTTCTTACTGGTGGTGGAAATTGAATAAAAAGTTGGTACACCTTGTGTCTTTCACTGTGTCTCACACCTGCACACACACAACATGGGTGCTGGGGAAAAATAAGCACAATGGCAGTTAGGCGGTAATGTGGGGGAAGGAACAAAAAAAACAGAAGTGTCAGAGCTTCTGTTCACTCTGAGAGCTGCCTCTGAGGAAGCTGGATCAGGGTAGAGTGAAGGACTCTGCACTTTAAAGAGAAGAGGAGAAAAAAAGAAGAGGAGTGTCAAAGATTCTGTTCACTCTAGGAGCCATCTTGGAGGTAACTGGGTCAGTGTTGTGTACTATGCATGTGTAAGTAAAGGGTGACTTGGTGATAGGATATCAACCTTTGTGGAGTTATTTCATTATCTACTCAGAATCAAATCTGCAACTTTGGCTTCTACTGGTTTGGACTAACAGAAGCAGGATACATCTTCTGACTCATATCTTGAAATGCGAACACTGTGTCAAAGACCACGAGCCAGGAACAGGAAGTAGAGCTTAAGGAAGGGTTTCTTCACACATAGTTCATTAATATTTTAGTGCTAGTAATTTGTTAAGGGAATTCAATACCTATCCTGATACTGTTTGGTTATGTCCTGACAGTAACTAAATCCTAAAAGAAATTATATCCCACACAGAAGGAGGAAGTTGATTAGAAACTCGCTGTGGTTTCTCTAATGCAGTCAGTAACAGGTTTCTTGGCAGTGTGACAAATGAATAACCCTCTGTCAGTTAAATTGCTATCTCTTCTTCAGCCCTTAACACGCCAAAAACAATAAACTAAAAAATTCTATGCTCTGTTGCCACAGCACACTGCTTTTGTTGCTGCTGCTCAGCACAAGACCTTCTAATAGGCCTGTGAGTGATAACGGGTAATTACTGATTGAGGAAGGATCAACTATGAATACTTTAACACAGGAAAAATTGATATCATAACAGCTGCTGTATCATTTTCAGGTTTTATGCTACGATTGCACTAGACCATCATGACATCATGTACAATGGAAATCCAAGCATTCTCGCTGTTCAGCTGCAACTGACTGTCTGTTTAAGATGCCCAGTAAGATTCATTCAGCAACTTTAAACTCTGTCCTGAATTCCTGTTTATCTTAAATTTTTTAACATTTCATTTTTATTAACTTCTGTGATAACTGGTATCCTCCAGCTCCATTTGTATCACTGGGATTAAAAGTAGGAATCTGTAAAGCCATTCATTATGTTGGTGGAATAAAAATCAACAACTGCTTGCAACACCATTCAATGGAATAAAACATCCCGAAGTGCTTCACATTGAGCAAAATCAGACATTGGGCCAAACATTGAAGCAGATGACCATTAGCTTGGTCAGAGAGGGATGTTGTAAGATCATCTTAACAAGCACAGAGGAACAGAAATTGAGGGAAGAAATTCCACAGTTGAAGGCACAGCGACAAATGTTGGAGTAATAAAAATGGCACAACTGGTCCATGCTGAGCAAAATGTCAGTCTGTGCTAACACCATTTCCCTGAACTTGACCCATATCCTTCTAATGCTTTCCTATCTATATATTTGTCCAAACGCCTTTCAAATGTTAATGTACTTGACTCAACCACTTCCACTTGCAGCTTATTCCATATGCGGACCACCCTCTACGTAAAGAGGTTTCCCCTCAAGTTCCATTTTATTCTAACTTAAACTGATGCCCTTCATCCTCAATTGCCCAACCCTGGGAAAAAGACTGAGTGAATTAACTCTATCCATGCCTCTCATGGTCTTATGCGCCGCTATAAGTCTCCTAAGCACTAAAGAAAATAGTCCTAGCCTGTTCAACCTCTCCCTATAACTCAGACCATTGAGTCCAGGCAACATCCTTGTAGATTTTTTCCTCACTGTACTTGAGCCACGCTTCCTTTTTTTTTGGTCAAAGCCTCAATATCTGTTGTCATCCAGGGCTGCCTATTTCTGCCAGTCTTGCCCTTCACCCTCATAAGAGCATATAGACCTTGAACTCTAGCTATCTCACTTTTAAATGCGTCTCACTTGTCAGAGATTCTTTTGCCTGCAAACAAACTACTTCAATCAACCCCTGCAAGTTCTGGTTCAATTCCATCAAAATTTGCCTTGCCCCAATTTAGAACTTGAACCTGCGCACCAGTTTTGTCACTCTCCAGAACTATTTTAAAATTAATAGAACAATAGTCACAAAGTTCTACAGCTGATCTGAGGCATTCTGGACCCTGGCACCTGGGAGGTCACAGACCAACCTGGTCATAGAATCTCCTGTTTGTCCCCCTAACTATCAAGTCTCCTATCACTAAGTTCCTGTATACCTTTACCCTTTCCCGCTGTGCCTCAGAGCCACTAGCCTCGCTACTGTTGTTACATATGGTGGTGTACCGCAAAGGTTGGTGTTGGGTCCACTGCTGTTCGGCATTTTTATAAACGACCTGGATGAGGGTGGAGAAGGGTGGGTTAGTAAATTTGCAGGTGACACTAAGGTCGGTGGAGTTGTGGATAGTGACGAAGGATGTAGTAGGTTACAGAGAGACATAGATAAGCTGCAGAGCTGGGCTGAGAGATAGCAAATGGAGTTTCATGCGGACA
>NW_025212054.1:10322-24135 GCF_004010195.1 Chiloscyllium plagiosum
GTAGATTCGCCAACTTTAAGTACATTTAAGTCATCATTGGACAAGCATATGGACGTACATGGAATAGTGTAGGTAAGATGGGCTTCAGATTGGTATGACAGGTCGGTGCAACATCGAGGACCGAAGGGCCTGTACTGTGCTGTAATATTCTATGCTCTATGTTCTATTTGATGGGTCTCACCCTGAACATCCATAAGGCGAATATCCTCCACCAACCTGACCCAACATTGTGGAGCAAAATCTTGATCATCAAGGTCCGACAGGGAGGCCAGGGAGAATGTTTACCACTTCCAATATCTAAGGAGTGTCCTGTCAGCTGAAGCTGTTAGTGATGAAGAGAACCAGCATCGCCTCCAGTGTGCTAGTGCAGCCTTCAGCCGCCTGAGGAAAAAGGTATTTGAAAACAGCAACATCAGATCCAACACCAAGATCATAGTTTACAGAGCTGTGGTAGTTCCTGCCCTCATATATGGCTCTGGGATGTAGACTGGCTCCACCAGGCATTGGAGCAATACCATCATTGCTGCCTGTGCAAGATAGTGCGAATCCACTGGGAAAAAGGACACAGCAATGACATCCTCTGTCAGGCCAACATCCCCAGCACTGGGGCACTGATCACCCTTGATTGGCTGCGACGGACTGGGCATGTCGTCCGTATGACTGACTAAAGAATCCTCAAGCAGGTGCTCTACTCCCAGCTCCGAAACAGCAGGCAAGCCCCAGGCGGACAGAGGAAGCGCTTCAGTGATACCCACAAGGCCTCACTGGTAGAATGCAGTGTTTCCACAGACACCTGTGAACCACTGGCCCAAAACCTTCCTAAGTGGAGGAGGAGCTTCTGGGAATGCATTGGGCACCTTGATACTGGCCGTCCAAAAACAGTGAAAGGGGCGTACTGTCACACCAATGCCCCACCCACCCCTTCCTGCAACCACCTTCTGACCCAAGTATAACAGAGCCTGCAGTAACTGCATCAGTCTGTACAGCCACCTATGGGCTCACCCTGAGAGTGGAAGACAGTCATCTCCATCTGCAAGGGCCCGCCAATGATGATGATGATGCCTACTAAAGCTTCTTTAATTTTAATCCATCGGCTATATGAAAAGGTATGTCAGGATGGCATGGATATATGTAGTGTAACCTTGGATTCATGAGTAATGCAGCGTTGTCGGTGTACTTGCTGAGCAACAATGATGAATAATAATTTATGAAATATTTCATACTGCAGATTCTAAAAGTAGTCTGACACAAAGCACAAAAAATGTTTCTCTTTGAAAAATGATCCTTCAAAAACCTGTAAAAATTCTAAACCTCATTACATTTTTGATCAATCGAGATTTGCAGTGCAGTGCATGTGGCACATTGTTAGAAAAAAGCAATCTATCCTTCCAAAAAATGTTGCAAAAATAATTGAAGAGTGGTTTGGTGACACTTAGGTCCCCAAACTAAGTAGATTGTCCTAGTGTTTTCAGGAATCAAAGATTAATCTCTTAGATTCTGTAATGAGTACCATGTTCTACCAAGCCACACAAGAGTGAACTAATCAGGTTTATGAACTCATCCAGTTTGGTTGTGATGTGCAATAACAGGCATACACAACTCTGAAAGGCATCGAACAGGACCATGTTGAATAAATGATTATGTGTGTTTGTTGGCTGAAATTTTAGTGGCTTTTTCTAAACGGCCAATTCATCCTGTCCAAGATGCTGAACTGAGATTGGAGGCTACCTTCAATTTACTGTGGCAATACTCTCTGATTGAAGGATGTCTCCCTTGATGCGACAGAGGAAACGTCTCTTTGACTTTGAGACAATACCATTTGGTTGAAGGCATGTAGTATATTTCACGCAGTTGGCATAAGGAGCAGGTGTGAGATTGGCATCACATATTGCCATGCAGAAACACAGTCAAGCCATTGACTGATAACTTGGGCAACCAGGACAAGCACTATCAGGCCAGTTAAGACATAAGACCATAGGATTTAGGAGCAGAAGTAGGCCATTGGGCCAACTGGCACTGCCCTGCCTTTCAATGAGATCATAGCTGGTCCGATGATCCCCTGCCTTTTCCCAATAAATCTTGATTATCTTTTTGACCAAAATCTGTTTATCCCATAATGATTTGCTATCAATTCCTTTATAACTTTTTTTTGTCTCCTCCATTTTTTGATGAAAAGTTCTGCATTGGCAGTTTTCTAAGTATGTGTGGCTTTTCCAGAATGTATGGATTCTTGGAAGATTACTCACAGTTCATTCACTACCTCTGTTATCTACTTCCCTTAACATCCCTGGATGCACCCATCATGTCCAGGAGTCCTATTGGTCTTAGAGCCATTAGGGTTAAGCCCGAAACGTCGACTCTCTTGCTCCTCAGAAGCTGCCTGACCTGTTGTGCTTTTTCCATCGCCACACTTTATCGACCTATTAATTTTACTATTACTTTTTTTTTGAGTGGTAACTATCATATTTTTTTCCCTCTCCCAGTTTTGCTCCTGACTATAGTTTTAGAATGCCATCAATATCTTCAGTCATTGAGTCAGATAATTTCATAGTCACTGTTACTGTGAATACCTTTCAATTCCAGAATGATCAGCTGATAGCTGCAATTGAAGAAAGCAAATCACTACCTCGTTACTGAGTGCAGCCAGGTATCGACAACAAATCCTGGCTTAGCCCTGGCTTTCACATCCCATTATGGAATACTTTTTTAAAAAATTGACTTGAAATCTGACTCAAGGAATTTCCTGGTCTCTAATATTATGAAGTTTGAACAAATCACTAAGAAAACAGGAACATTTGCAAATTTATTAAAGTTGTGGGCATAGGTTTTGTTTGCAACCCTGTTTGTTGGCAAACACATATCAACAAAATTTGGCCAAAGATGAACTGATCAGTTTTTGGTGAAGGTGCAGATCTAGATCCTGGAATTATCTACATGATCCATTAACATTGAGTAATGAGGTGAATTCACTTTAAATAAAAACAGTCTTTTAGGTTATTTGCCTGGATTGGCCTGAAGAATCAAAAGGTGTCATGCTGGAAAAACACAGTCGGTCAGGCAGCATCCATGAAGCAGGAGAGTCGATGTTTCAGGCATAAGCTCTTCATCAGGAATCCCTAGCGAGAATCCCAAGTAAAAAGGACACTCTTAATAAAACTATTTTTTAAGCTTCATAAATCGAGGTCATCAACCTAGCTGGGAAATCCTCAACGAAGGGGTGCATAATTGCAATATAGAAAGAGAAGTGACTGAAAACATGCAAACCTTGGTTGCAATTGAGAAAAGACATTCATTTTTTACATCAGCAAAAGTGACAGTTTATAACTATTTTACTCCTTTTTCTTAGATTTTTTTTGTTACTACAATCTCTAAAACTCAAACAAATTGATATATTTGGATGAACTTTGGTACACAGATGGTCATGGCACAAGAAACATTAATTAGTTTTTAATTGAGATCAAACTCCGTATAGTTTATAATCCTTGACTATTTAAGAATTTTTTGCTATTGTGAGACAGGGTAAACCTTTGCTTTCTTATATTTATTCATATACAATTAGCCCATTGAGATCTGAATCATTACCATTGTACAAAACAGTATACATCAGGAATAGTAGCAATAACTTGATTGTAAATTCTATTGACATGTTTTCTGGGACAAATGACCAATCTACTTCCTTTAGATAGAAAATATCAGGTCTTGGAGATTTGTCATTCTTTAGTTCAATTAATTTCCTCCTTATTAATGTTTTCTTACATTAATTTTAGTCATCCTCTGTCCTCAATCCATTATTATTTTCCTTAGGATCTCTGGCAAGCCATCCTCCTTTTCCACTGTAAATACTGAGGCAAAGTAATTATTCAACAAACCTGCCATTCCTCCATTGTAATTAATAATATCCTCACTTTCAGTCTTCATGAGGAAAGCATTGCTCCTGGCCACCTGTTTTCCCTTTATATAACTATAACATTTGTTCTTATTGATTTTTATGACCTTGTACGTATCCTTTCCTAGTCCCTTTCAATAGCTCTTTTAAGTTGAAAATCACACAACACCAGGTTATAGTCCAACAGGTTTAATTGGAAGCACACTAGCTTTCGGAGCGACGCTCCTTCACTGGAGCGTCACTCCGAAAGCTAGTGTGCTTCCAATTAAACCTGTTGGACTATAACTTGGTATTGTGTGATTTTTAACTTTGTACACCCCGGTCCAACACCAGCATCTCCAAATCATGTCTTTTAAGTTGCTTTGTGGCCCTTTGCTGGTTTTTGTATGTTTCCCATTCTGCAGGACATGTGCTGTTTTTTGCATTTTTGCAAGCTCTTTCCTTGAGTTTTATGCTATCCCTTATCTCCTTAGTTGTCCATAGCTTTGTTTTTCTGTGAAGTTGCACTTTTGCCTCTCAAGGATCAATGAACAGAGCATAGGATTTTTGGGTTGGAATGCAATGCTGTCAAATATGCTTGCTAGTTGCTACAAGTGGTGAAATGTCTGTAAATATGTGGCAAATTGATACCCTTCACTGGATTGGAGTTTTAAACAGATGGACATTAGGACCCTGTTGCAGCCCATTTTACTGAGGGTGTAGTCTGACAAAGTGTGGCTTCATTAAAAAAATGTAGAACATTTTGCAGGAAAAGTAATCCTTAAAATAAAAAAACCTGTAGCCTAGCTCCATCAAGGAAGTTGATAAAGAGGCTCCCACAGATGGTATTGAAAATGCTGAAATATTTTAATTGCGACATTACAACTGGATGCTGGCTTAGGTTATACAACTAAAAATATTCATTAACAGAGTTGTTGATATAATGCAGAGCAACATTGCTTCCTCCTTAATCTTGAGTTCAACTCTGGGAGATTGTCACAAGGTTCACTCCACCCTTGCATATATTTTGTTAAGTGGTGAATGTTGTGACAAGATTATCATGAGCATCAAAATCCTATGAGTGGTCTGTCGCAAAGATCCCTGCTGAGGCCTCAACTATTAACCATGTATTTTATTGACTTGGATGAAGGGACGAAGTGTAATGTATCTAAACATGTTGATTATACACTGCTCAACAGGAAATTAAACTATAAGTAGGATACACAGAGCTGAATTTCTTCAAATTTGAAGATAGTCTGATGGCAGGGATGATTCTGCATCTGATTCTGCTCACCTCTACAGATGGCCAATATTAGGCATTTGCCTTATAAATATAGGCAGTGGACAGGTTCAGAGGCAGGAGGTAAATAGTGTGATTGACTGCAAGGAAGAGTAGCAGTCCTTACTGCAGCACCAGTGACATTGTGGCTGAGGGCCAAACAGCAAGAGAAGCCCAGAGGTAATGTAAATGGAGTGGCTGCCACAGCATAAGTTCCATAATGATCATAGCCATCACCAATGAATCGTTAATCAGTAACAGAGCATGGCAGAACAGTAGCATTGCTATTTTCAGCTCATAAACAATAAAACACATCCATATTAATTCAGAAGAGATGGTGATGTGTGCATGCCTCTGAACAAGTAATCTAGAGTCAGGCAGCATCCAAGGAGCAGGAGAATCGACGTTTCGGGCATAAGCCCTTCTTCAGGGCTTATGCCCAAAACGTCGATTCTCCCGCTCCTTGGATGCTGCCTGACTTGCTGCGCTTCTCCAGCAACACATTTTTCAGCTCTGATCTCCAGCATCTGCAGTCCTCACTTTCTCCAAGTAATCCAGAGTGCCCGGCTAATGCTCTGGAACCGTATGTTCAAATCCCACTATGACAGCTGAATTCAAAAACGACGGTTGGAGGAAGAACGCCTCATCTTCCGCCTAGGAACCCTCCAACCACAAGGGATGAACTCGGATTTCACCAGTTTCCTCATTTCCCCTCCCCCCACCCTGTCTCAGTCAAATCCATCAAATTCAGCACCGCCTTCCTAACCTGCAATCTTCTTCCCGACCTCTCCGCCCCCACCCCAGTCTGACCTATCACCCTCACCTTGACCTCTTTCCATCTATCACATTTCCGACGCCCCTCCCCCAAGTCCCTCCTCCCTACCTTTTATCTTAGCCTGCTGGACAAACTTTCCTCATTCCTGAAGAAGGGCTTATGCCCGAAACGTCGATTCTCCTGTTCCCTGGATGCTGCCTGACCTGCTGCGCCTTTCCAGCAACACATTTCCAGCAATTGAAAACTAATCTCAATTGCCGCAAAAACCCATCTGGTTCACTCATGTCATTAAAGGAAGGAAATCTGCCATCCTTACCTGGTCTTGCACATATGTGACTCCAGACCTATAGCACTGCAGTTGATTCCTAATTGTCCTCTGAAATGGTCTAATAAGCCACTCAGTACCAGAGCAATTAGGGATGATATTTTGAAACAATAAATTAAAAGATACTCTCACTCAGTTCCACTCCCAATGTGAATCTGTCTCCATTATATTACCAGGACCTGCACAGACAGGGAAGCTGTGCATGCTCATTAAAATTACTGTGGTGTGAAAGTTGTCAATTATTAAGCACTCACCAATCTAAGCTGGCATCCCAGCATGACACGCAGTCTACCACGGAAAAGTGGCTGGAGATGGGAATTCATTAGCAAGCCAACACAATTGATTTTTTACTGTGTCAGGATAAGTGATCAGCCTTTTTGGACAGAAGTCAAGAGATTTTTCTTTAATTTAAAGCATTGTGAATCTTTGGAATTCTCTACCTCAGACGGCTATGGCTGTTTTATTGTTGAGCATATTTAAGGCAGAGATTGATAGATTTTTGGACTCAAAAGGGATCAAATCAATGGTGATTTGTCAGGAAAATTGAATTGATGTTGAAAATCAGCCACAATCTTACTAAATTGTGCAGCAGGTTCAAAGAGTCCAGTTCAGTAAGAGGTCATTTGGCCAATCAAATCTGCAACCATCCTCCAAACAGCATCCCACCCAAACCCAGCCCCTCTATCCTATTCCCATCACCCGCACATTTACCCTACATAATTCACCAAACCTATACATCCCTGGATACTTTGGGCATGCTTGATCCACTTAACATGCGCATCTTTTGACAGTAGGAGGAAACCGGAGCACCTGGTGGAAACCCATGCAGACATGGGGAGAATG
This sequence comes from Chiloscyllium plagiosum, assembly GCF_004010195.1. Lineage (NCBI taxonomy): Eukaryota > Metazoa > Chordata > Chondrichthyes > Orectolobiformes > Hemiscylliidae > Chiloscyllium > Chiloscyllium plagiosum. Next base: position 17,410 of record NW_025212054.1, read on the forward strand.
TGCGAACACCATGCCCAAGGCTGGAATTTAATCCAGGTTCTTGGCACTGTAAGGCAGCAGTGGGAACTCCTGTCTCACAGCAGCAGGGACCCAGGTTCAATTCCACCCTTATGCAACAGTATATGTGGAATTTGTACATTCTTTTTGTGTCTGCATGGGTTTCTTTTGGGTGCTCCTGTTTCCTCCCACAATCCAAAGATGCGCAGGTTAGTTGCATTGGCCATGCTAAATTGTCCATAGTGTCCAGGGATGTTTAGGTGAGTTAACCATGGGAAATGCAGGGTTACAGGGACAGGATAGGAGGTGGGTCTCGGTGGAATGCTCTTTGGACGATCAGTGTGTGGATTCAATGGGCCTAATGGCCTGCTTCCACATTGTAGGGATTCAATAATCAGTGCTAACAACTGAGCCACCATGCTGCCCTTATGACTTCATAGAGTCATTGAGATGTACAGCACAAAACAGCTTCAGTCCAACTCATCCATGTTGACCAGATATCCTAAATTAACCTAGTCCCATTTGCCAGCATTTGGCCCATATCCCTCGACATCCTTCCTATTCATACAACCATCCAAATGCCTTTTAAATGTTGTAATTGTACCAGCCTCCACCACGTCCTCTGGCAGTTCCTTCCATACACATACTGTCCTGTGTGAAAAAGGTTGCCCCTTAGGTCCCTTTTAAATATTTCTATAAAATTGTAAAACATTATTCCAGTTCACTGAGAAAAGTCAGTTTTCATATCTTACAATCAATTTCTGTATTGAGTATAGCAACAACAGAATAACAGTTAATAACAGCAAATCCAGACCAAAATGCAATGCAACCTAACAGTTCAAATTCATCCCCAAAATGATAATATATTAAAAATTTTACTTTGTCCAAAATGAATATGTTCATCTGAGCAAGAGTCCTTCAGAGGTAGTGATGTGGCCCTGAATTGTGTTTTATCATGTTGGAAACAGGAGTTTCATTTTTCAGGTAGAGGGCAGGTTGTATCAGTGAGTGGTCTAATCGGTTCCATGTATTAAATATTTCTATAAAATTGTAAAACATTATTCCAGTTCACTGAGAAAAGTCAGTTTTCATATCTTACAATCAATTTCTGTATTGAGTATAGCAACAACAGAATAACAGTTAATAACAGCAAATATTTCCATTATCTGGGTTAGAACCAACCTGGTTTTTGAAAGAAAATGTTTATTTCAAGAGAGCAACAGTATTCTTGAAAAACAAATCATCCTAGAGAAGCAGAAAATTGAGAAGAGGTATGTATACTTTTTGATAGAAAGATACAACTCAATATGTGTTTCAGCTTTGTTCATGCAACTTATGTTCATGTTAGGTGTCCTTTTTTAATGCTTCCTTCTATTTTTAACTCATTTGATACTAATAATACATGTATTTATGATCATAACCATCCTTGTGGTCTCAGCTGTCTTCCCATAAGCACTGGAGAAAATTCTCGAACAAGTTCATAACTTGAAATGATATTTAATACATGGAACCGATTAGACCACTCACTGATACAACCTGCCCTCTACCTGAAAAATGAAACTCCTGTTTCCAACATGATAAAACACAATTCAGGGCCACATCACTACCTCTGAAGGACTCTTGCTCAGATGAACATATTCATTTTGGACAAAGTAAAATTTTTAATATATTATCATTTTGGGGATGAATTTGAACTGTTAGGTTGCATTGCATTTTGGTCTGGATTTGCTCCTGTCCTTAACTAACAAGATGCAAGTGCTTCTTTTTTTCAAAGCTGCCAAGATTCGATGTGAAAGTAATTTGGAGATGTATTTTCTGAAGTACTCAGTTAATCAGAAGTGATAGTATGTGATTCTGTACCAAGGGTAGCAATGTTGGGCAAGGGATCAGATGCAATCGCAACTGTCTCTCCAACACAGCCTGGGGATAGACTGACACAAATAAATAATAATTGGCTCAGGCAAACTAAATACAAGTGTGCAATGCTAAATGAAGATTTGGCTCTCATTCTCAATAACACAATAATATCCTGTGATGGGTCATCAATTGCATGACTTTGAGCAAACTACTTGGGCACTATTTGATTGCACTACAACATCATTTAGATGTACACTAGGACTCAGGATAGCAAAAAGTATTTGGAAAAACTTCCCATGACAATCTTACACATTCTTGACAAGATTTCACTAGGCCAATGTGCAAAACTACAGTTAGCCCTCCAATCACGATTTGGCTTTGCACAGCAACACAGAAACAGGTAGTTTTATGGTTACTGTTACTGAGGCTAGCTTTCAATTCCAGAATTATCAGCAAATAGCAACAATTGAAGAAGGCTGATCCCCTCATCCTTATTGAGTGCAGTCAGAAATGAGCAAAGAAATGCTGCCCTCACCATGACCTTCACATTTAAAATTCTAACTTGAGATCAGTATAAAGGAAATTGCTGGAATCCATTATTAAGAATAGGACATTTAGAAAATCATAAAATTATTGGAAAGATTGTGAATTAGACTTGTGGATAGAGGTAATATGTACAACGCTGTTTGATCCTCTGTTTGGATATAATGTAAAATTCTTCTGAAAGAAGATACTATGATATTTCAATTATTATGTTATGCAGATTTTTTTTATCTGCAAAAACAAAGTAAGCAAATGGAACTAAAGCAATACATTTCGAGGGTAAACTAAACGAGGAACATTTGTGTTATGACTAAGATTTAAAAAATCGTTAATGCACAGAATGGAATTGCCAGCTAACTGTAGCCACTGACCATAGGTAAGAAAATCTCCTTTTCAATAATACTGTTAAACTTTGCAAAACAGACTGAACTCCAAACTGAGATCATTTATTATATTGAAAGCTCACTGCCCAACACCATGGAAATTTAATTATCAATCATTATTTTCTTTTTGTTTTAATGAAAACAATTGAAGCCTGTGTTAGAAAAGCACTTCAGTTAGCATTTTCTTCATGTGGATGTGGCATTAACATTAACACATGAAGATACTAGCACTAACCTAGTGATGATATTTAAATGGGAGGGGAATTGCACACATAACTTGGCTTCAGTTTGTTACTTGGACAAATTAGGCAGCAGTGCTATGCTGCTACTTCTGAATCATAGTGCTCTTAAAACAAACAACAGTGTCAGTTTTATGGCTGCCTTTGTAATGTTAGAATCATTAGTTTGAAAATAATGCTATTCAAAAAGGCATATCTCATCAGTCTGGTAATACAACTCAATGGAAGTGCTCAATAAAAAAAGGTTTTTGTGAATTGACAAAGCCTTCTTCTTTCCTTAATTAAGCTGCCTTATGCTCTGGAAATCAATAACCCGACATGGTATTTCTTTTATTTAAGTAAATTGCTTAATGATGTATCATTTATTACCCAGGGAACTTCAAATATTTCAAGAAATTATGTCTAATTGGACAAAAAAGTACAATATTTTACATTTTCATGAAAAAAAAGCTTGTTATAAATATGTATTTATTGTGGGAACACTATTTAATAGGGATTGAACTATCCAGTTTGTGCTAATCTGATAACAATCACCCCCACTCCTCTCTAGTATACTAAAGGAATTAAATTCCACTCCTTCATTACCTATTAACAACCTGTGACTGCTAACCAGAAGAGAGTTTGAAATATTCCACTTCCACTGACACAGCTATCATCTTCAGTTCAGTACAGCAAAGTTGAAATGCAGCTGTAGAACAGGCCCATGAACTTTCTGGGGTTAATATCAGCCCCTTTAGATATAAACTCCACACGATCACATTATTTACAGGCTCCTGAATTAAACCCAAGGCAAGCCTACAATAGTAACTTATGTAGTTAACTAAGTTTGACAGAGAACTCTGCCTAAGTAATGGTCTTTTTGGCTCGTTTGTCAACTCAAGTCGGATAAATAAAAGACAGGGTACTTACCTTAGTGTGGATGAGTGGAACAATCAAACGCACGATGCAGTGAAAACCAGACAGAACCACTACAAGGTGCATATAAATATTAAAAGCAGTGGCTCCACAGTCATTACAGCAGGAAATCCAGTTATCTGTGGACAGCCACAACTAATGTACTGCATGATACAAATCCCAATCCTCTCCACACCCAACTACTGGAGAGGAGGTGGAGGAGGCAGCTTCACAGCACAGAAAGAATCTTCCCCCATCAAGTTAAAATCTCACAGTTTGATTATAAATAAATACAGACACAGGAGCACTTCTAAAGTAAGAAACAATATCAGGATATATATATATGACAGCTTTACTTTCTGCTGCTCTGAACAGTTTAATTTAACTTGTAGCTAAAATTCTAACGAAATGGCAAGAGGCTAGAGTATATTTTTGTCTAGATTAGAGTGGTGCTGTAAAAACACAGCAGGTCAGGCAGCATCTGAGAAGCAGGAAAATCGCAAAAGCCCTTCATCAGGAATGAAGTAGGGCAGAAGAGATGACCTGGGGGTTGCAGTGAGAAAGAGACTCACTGAGATTCTTGTAGAGAGAGGAGAACCTCTTCAAGGTAGGCATCCTTGCAAGAGGATTCACAGTAAGGTCAAAATCAACGAGGCAAAAGTGAGGACTGCAGATGCTGGAAATCAGAGTCTCGATTAGACTGGTGCTGGAAAAGCACAGCAGGTCAGGCAATATCCGAGGAGCAGGAAAATCGATGTTTCGGGCAAAAGCCCTTCATTAGGAGAGTATATTTTTGCTCAAACCATGAGCTTCCAATTATCTTCTGTAGTTTCACATATGTGAGTATCACTGGAAAAGCTAGCTATTATCACCCATCCACAATTGTTACTGGGGGTGAACAGCACAGTCCTTAATGAGATGAAGTCCTGTCTTCACAGTGAAGGTACTCTGTGTGTCATTATCACTGTGCTGAATAGGAGACAATGGCATAGTAGTATAATCACTAGATTAATAATCCAGAAACCAGGTTATATTCTGGGTTCAAATCCAACCACAGCCAAGGGGAGAATTTGATAAACATATTTAATGAAAAGTCTACCAATAACTCTGTAAGCATTGTTGTTAAAAACCCATCTGGTTCATTGATGTCTTTTAGGAAAGTAAGACAGCTTTCCTTATTTGTGCAGATGAGCTTTCCATAAGATAAATGAAATATGGTAAGGAGACAAAGTCCAGAGATCCAATAATATGGTGGCCATCATGACATGTGAAGCTTTTCTGAAGCCATCAGGTCCCTTTACAAACTACAGACCAAGGACAAATGGGCAAAATCCCCTTCATTCATAGGATTATGTATCCTTTCTTAAAGGTGACAATGCCATTCATTAATGTTGCAAAGAACATTTCTAACAACTCCTCAATTGTGAATCCAAAGGGGCAGCTTGTGCTCTACCACCCATTCTGTAGTTGAGTGTGGCACAATCCATTTATGATTCTTATCCATGAAAGAGCAGAAGAATTTAGCCGCAACAAACGGATGAAAAATAACAATGTCTCTGGCTCTGATGGGATTACAGCAAAAACTTCAAAGCAGTTGGGATTTTGCTCACATATTAAGTCTCCATTTTCTCATCTTGCATATTTGGGAGGGAAAAGAATTCCCCTGTGATTTTAGGAAGTGATGATTTAATTATCTTCAATGGTGTGGAAACTACTGAGGTATTTCCCCTGCTGCCTGTAGCAGAGATAATTCTGAAATGTGTTCCCACAAATCACCTACTTCCTGTTGAAAAAATTGAGCTTCCATTGTGTGTTCTGTTTAAGTGTGCTATCAACAAACTGAAAGTCATAGATGTCCATGGTGGTACATTTTGTTTTAGCCCGAAGTCTGAAGAGCTTTCCATCCAGACAACATTGGCTGACACTAGATGGCTGGTCATTGTAGATGAGGTGAATAATTATGCTCAGGTAGACAATGAACAAGATGGATAACCTTGTTTATAGTCTTAAAGTCTTGGAGATGTACGGCATGGAAACAGACTCTTCGGTCCAACCTGTCCATGCTGACCAGATATCCCAACTCAATTTAGTCCCACCTGCCAGCACCTGGCCCATATCCATCCAAACCCCTCCTATTCATATACCCATCCAAATGCCTGTTAAATGTTGCAATTTTACCAGCCTCCACCACTTCCTTGGGCAGCTCATTACATACACATACCACCCTCTGTGTAAAAAAGTTGGCCCTTAGGTCTTTTTTATATCTTTCCCCTCTCACCCTAAACCTATGCCCTCTAGTTCTGGACTTCCCGACCACAGGGAAAAGACTTTGCCTATTTATCCAATACATGCCTCTCATAATTTTGTAAACCTCTATAAGGTCACCCCTCAGCCTCCGACACTCCGGGGACAACAGCCCCAGCCTGTTCAGCATCTCCCTATAGCTCAAATCCTCCAACCCTGGCAACATCCATGTAAATCTTTTCTGAACCCTTTCAAGTTTCACAACATCTTTCCAATAGGAAGGAGAATAGAATTGCATGCAATATTCCAACAGTGGCCTAACCAATGTCCTGTACATCCGCAGCATGACCTCCCAACGTCTGTACTCAATACTCTGACCAATAAAGAAAAGCATACCAAACGTCTTCTTCACTATCCTATCTACCTGTGACTCCACTTTCAAGGAGCTATGAACCTGCACTCCAAGGTCTCTTTGTTCAGCAACACTCCCTAGGACCTTACCATTAAGTATATAAGTCCTGCTAAGATTTGCTTTCCCAAAATGCAGCACCTTGCATTTATCTGCATTA
>NW_025212054.1:24652-25000 GCF_004010195.1 Chiloscyllium plagiosum
AAAATACTCATTTAGTATCTCCCCCATTTTCTTTGGCTCCACACAAAGGCCACCTTGCTGATCTTTGAGGGGCCCTATTCTGTCCCTAGTCACCCTTTTGTCCTTAATGTATTTGTAAAAACGTTTTGGATTCTCCTTAATTTTATTTGCCAAAGCTATCTCATGTCCCCTTTTTGCCCTCCTGATTTCCCTCTTAAGTATACTCCTTCTTCCTTTATACTCTTCTAAGGATTCATTTGACTACAGTCTGCATGTAAAAATTAATAGTTTCAGATCCTCATTCATTGCAGCAGTGGTCTTACTGTCATGCAGGAATCTCAGGATGGGATCAAATTTCAACTAAAACAC
>NW_025212055.1:0-25000 GCF_004010195.1 Chiloscyllium plagiosum
GCAGGCGACTGCCTGCCCCTCTTCCGCGGTTACGTTAGAGCCCGGGTGTCCTTGGAGAAGGAGCACGCGGTGTCAACCAACACCCTGGAGTTGTTCAGGGAGAGGTGGGTGCCGCAGGGAGTTGAGTGCATTATTTCTCCCTCCAACTCTATTTTGATTTAGTCCCTCCCCTCCCCTTCGCTGTTTTGATCACACAGCACTGCTCTTTGATGTGAAGGGCAGTGTTTGTCACTGGCCACCCGGGTGTTTTCCTATCTTCCTGGTGGTGGCATTTGAATAAAGATTCATGCACTTTGTGTCTTTCACTGTGTCTCACACCTGCACACACACACCATGGGTGCTGGGGAAAAAATAAGCACTACTGCACTTAGGTACGATAAAGAGACCAAAAAAAGAAAAAAAGAAGAAAAAAAAAATAAACAGGAGTTGCTTGTCACTGGCCACTCAGGTATTTTCCTATCTTCCTGGTGGTGGAAATTGAATAAAGATTTGTGCACCTTGTGTCTCTCACTGTGTCTCACACACACAAAAAAAGTATAAAAATGCAGGCATTTTGGACATTGGAGAGAGAGCAACTGCCATTGTGAGAGACCCAAGAAATTAGGAAACATTCTCAATCAAAGGTATCTTTTCATATGGAATATACTCATAATAAAAGGAAAGAAAATGACTCAGGAAATTCAGCAGCTGCAAGAGTGAAGTGACAGAAGATAACAGTGACAGTGTGGTTTTGACATTAAGTTGGTGTAATTTTAATAAGTCTCTTATTGGAACAGCATATTGTTGGAGGGTTAGAGGCAGATTATAAGCAGTTAAGAGAAAGGGGGGGGGCTTAGAGTTGTGAATAGTTGTTGATTAATGTTCATTTTTAGAGTGACAGAGAACTCTTCAATACCACTATTTAAAGAAAATAACATCAATTTATTTTTTTGAGTTCTCTGTCACTCATATTTTAAAGGATTATGAGACAAGATGAAGCTTTTCTGAATATTTGGTGTCATTGACACATACTCAGAAAAAGTATCAGAATATATTCCTGAAGGTTATTATTTTAAAGATAGAATCCCAAGATGAAAATGGAGACCACGGCAGGTTAGTGCAGAGGAGAAAAGGGCAGAAGTGCACCACACTGAGTTGCCAACAGCATGCAGACAGGAACTGTTCGGATAGCACATGAATTACCAGTAGGAGGTCACCGAAGTGTATGGAAGTCTCAGGCTAAGGTACAAATGCACTTCTATTGGCCTGAACTACAAGAGGATTTAGTTAAATTTTGCTGTACATCTCACATATGTCAATTGATAGGTAGGCCACTGGCAGTAATAAAACCAGCACCTTCATGGCCAATTCCCACATTTGAAGAACCTTTCACATGAGACATTGGAGAATGGTGGGTCTTATCAGTGAGAGTGTGAGGAGGGTTCATTCTGACTGACGACTGGGTTTTGTGGGTAGCTCAGGATTCAGCCACATGAAGATCATTAGAAACTTCCATTGGATATGATCATTGCCTGGAAAATGTGTGTCATGAATGTTACTGGCTAATTTTCAGCCTGAGTCTGGATATTGCCCAGTTCTTATTGAATGTCAATGGCTGAGGAGTCATGAACGGTGCAGTCATGATTAACTGACCTTGGATGGAGAGAAAGTCAACGATATTGGCCAGTTCCTGAGGTACGCCTGCAGTGATGTTCTTGGACTGAGATGATTGACATCCGCCAACCACAACTAGTTTCTCAAGGTAAATATGAATATTATGTAGCCTTTTGGTGCAGCTGCTGCCTCTTTTGATGTTTCTGAAGACAGCCCAGGACTTTTTTGTTGATCAGAGAGATAGAAAGATTTTCTCCTCATCCTTGACCTAAAAGAGCAGCCACTCGTCTTTAAATTTGATTTGAGGGTGCCAGTGATGGTCTGGGGTGTACAAAGTTAAAAATCACACAACACAGCGTGACACGGTGGCTCAGTGGTTAGCACTGCTGCCTCACAGCACCAGGGTTCCAGGTTCAATTCCAGCCTTGGGTGACTGTCTGTGTGGAGTTTGCACACTCTCCCTGTGTCTGCATGGATTTCCTCTGGGTGCTCCGGTTTCCTCCCACAATCCAAAGATGTGCAGATCAGGTGAATTGGCCATGCTAAATTGCCTGTAGTGTTAGGTGCATCAGTCAGGGGTAAATGTATGGGAATGGGTCTGGGTGGATTGCTCTTCAGAGGGTCAGTGTGGACTTGTTGGGCCAAAGGACCTGTTTTTGCACTGTAAGGAATCTAATCAAAACAAAACCAGGCTATAGTCCAACAGGTTTATTTGGAAGCATTAGCTTTCGGAGTGCTGTTCCTTCATCAGGGGCACAGCCACCTGTTTTTTTTTATTAGATTCTTGACAGTGCAGAAACAGGCACAACCTGGGGTCCCAGGAGCCTTCTTGATTAGGGCACAACCACCTGATGAAGGAGCAGCACTCCAAAAACCAGTGCTTCCAAATAAACCTGTTGGATTATGACCTGGTGTAATTGACTTTTAACCTAGTATTTGAACATTGCCTCATATTTCCGGAGTGATCTATAAACATTGTTTTAATGTCCCTTTCCCAAGACTATTCTGGATCAGAGAATGAGGTAGGACTGATAAATTCAACTGCATTTACTTGAATGCAAAATGCCTAACAGGTAAGGCAGATGAACTTAGAGCATGGTTGGGAACATAGGACTGGGATATCATTTTGATTAGAGACATCATTCAGAGATGGACAGAACAGGCAGCTTAATGTTCTGGGATATAGATGTGAAAGGCAGGATATAAAGGGGCTGGAAAGCGAGGAGGGAGAGTGGCATTTTTCATTAGGAATAATATTACACTCGCTCTCTGCTTTGTTCCTGCCAGCCCACACTGTCTGACTTGCTCCTTTTCCCAACTGTACCAATTTCAGACTGATCTCTCTTCTCAGTATCTCCCTGTGTTTTTTAGTTAATTTACAAATCAATTTGTACACAAGTCAGAGTACAATGAAGAACAATGTAAAACAATGATTTGTAAATACAGGAATGTACTGAGGGAGGATATTCCTGTGTGTACATTCAGGGAAGTTATTTGGGTGGAACTGAGAAATAAGAAAGGGATGATCACCTTATTGTGACTGTATTATAGACACTCCAGTTGTCAGCAGGAAATTGAGAAACAAATTTGCTGGGAGATCTGTTATCTGTGAGAATAATGGGGTGGTCATAGTAGGGGCTTATAATTTTCCAGACGAGGACTGCCATAATGTTAAAGGCTTGGATGGAGAGGAATTTGTTAATTGTGTGCAAGAAAATTTTCTGATTCAGTATGTGAATGTACCTACTGGAGCAGAAGCAAAACTTGGCCTACTCTTGGGAAATAAGGCAAGGCAGGTGACTGAGCTGTCAGTGGGGGAGCACTTTGAGGCAAATGATTGTAAAGGGACGGCCTTCAGGAGTGTGGTACCAAACATCCACAGACAGTGTGTTCCTGTTAGGGTGGAAAGCAAGGCTAGTAGGTATACAGAATGCTGGATGACTAGAGAAATTGAAGTTTAGGTGAAGAAAAGGAAGGAAGCATATGTCAGGTATTGACAGCAGGGATTGAGTGAATCCTTAGAAGACTATTAGAGCAGTAGGGTGTATATTTAAGAGGGAAACCAAGAGGGCAAAAATTGGACATGAGGTAGCTTTGGCAAATAGGGTTAAGGAGAATCCAAAGGGATTCTTTTAAATGCATTAAGGACAAAAGGGTAACAAGGGAGAGATTAGAGCCCCTTAAAGATCAGCAAGGCAGCCTATGTGTGGAGCCGCAGGAGATAGGGGAGATACTGAACAAGTATTTTGTATCAGTGTTTACTGTGGAGAAGGATATGGAAGCTAGAGAACTTGGAGAAATAAATAGTGACATGTTGAAACACATTCATATTAGAGGAGGTGATGTTGGACATGTAAAATGTATAAAATTGGATAAATCCCTGGGACCTGCTCAAATGTACCCTAGAACTCTTTGGGAAACCAGGGAAGTGATTGCTGGGCCAATTGCTGAGATATTTATATCATGGAGAGCCACAGGTGAGGTGTTGGAAGACTGGAGGTTGGCTAATTATTTAAGAAAGGTGATAAGGAAAAGCCAGGGATTATACACCGGTGAGCCAGACGTCAGTGGTGGGCAAGTTGTTGGAGAGAATCCAGAAGGACAGGATTTCCATGCATTTGAAAAGGCAAGGACTGATTAGAGATAGTCAACATAGTTTGTTCGTGGAAAACAGTGTCTCACTAAGTTGATTGAGTTTGTTGAAAAAGTAACAAAGAGGATTGATGAAGGCAGAACAGTGGATGTGAACTACCTAGACTACAGTGAGGTGTTCAACAAGGTTCTGCATGGTAGACAGGTTAGCAGGTTTAGATTACAGGGAGAACTATCCGTTAGCATACAGCATACAAAGGTAGAGACAGAAGGTGGTGGTGGAGTGTTGCTTTTCAGACTGGAGGCCTGAGACCAGTGGTATGCCGCAAAGATCGGTGCTGTTCCACGGTTTTTGTCTTTTATATAAATGATTTGAATGTGAACATTGGAGGTATCATCTATAAGTTTATGGACGACACCAAAATTGGTGATGGAGTGGACAGCGAAGAAGGTTACCTCAGAGTAAAATGGTGCCTTGATCAGATGGGTCAATGGGCTGATAAGTGGCAAATGGAGTTTAATTTATACAAATATGAGGTACTGAATTTTGGAAAGGCAAATCAGGGCAAGATTTGATGGTAAGGTCCTGGGGAGTGTGTCTGACCTGGAGGGAGGCAAGATGCAGCCTTGCCTGTGCTGCTTCTGAGGCATCTGTGTTCTCTTTTCCAGAGGTGGTTAACCATCATTGTCAGGAAGGCTTATCCACCTGTAACTTCCTGATGACTTAATGGCCAAATTTCAACCTGCTGTCAAAAAGCTGATCATTGACTTCCTGCCCAGGTACGTTCCCTCACCCATCTTTCAGCATCTGTTTTCCATTTTACTCCTTTCGTGTCTTGCAGGTCTTATACATTTTAATGCATTGTTCAGGATGTTAAGTTTAACTATGTGAGACCTGCAAAGGAATCCCTGTAGATGCCAGGCTCCACATATGTCCACCTGCTGTCAGGCTTGGTGAATTATTGTAAATACCATATGCAACTGTACACAATCAAAACACACCACAGTCTGAAGGATGGAGTTAACCAGACTTAACTTTGTCGAGGTTAAGAATGTGTTAACAATTGAAAAATGTAAACTTGTAAGAATGGAAAAGACACAACATTCTGTCCACTTCCCTTTATGTCTCAAAAAACTCACAATTAGTGAAGATCTGTGATGTAAAATAGAAACATTTGAAATGCAAATAGACCCATAGAGTCAGAGAGGTCTACAGCATGGAAGCAGGCCCTTTGGCCCAACTGGCTCACACAGCCCAATTTTCACAACTTAAACTAATCTCATTTGCGTGTATTCAGTCCATATCCCTCCTTACCTGTCCCATCCACATACCTGTCGAAATGTTTCTTAAATAACAAAATTGTACTCCTTCCACCACTACATCTGGCAGCTCATTCCAGACACTCACCACACTGTGTGAAAAAATTGCCCCTCTGGAATTTTTTGTATCTCTCTCCTCTTACCTTAAATCTATGCCCTCTAATGTTAGATTCCCCTACCATGTGGAGATGTTGTCTGCTATCTACCTTATCTATGCCTCCCATTATTTTGTATACTTCGATAAGGTTACCCCTCAGTCTCCTCCGATCCAGTGAAAAAGATCCCATCATATCCAATCCCTTCTTATAACTCAAACCTTCTAGTCCAGGTAGCACCTTTTCCACACTCTTTCTCATTTAATAATATCCTTTCTATCGTAGTGCAACCAGAACTGCATTTAGTACTCCAAGTGTGGCCTCACCAAGGTTTTGTTCACCTGCCTACCTGTGACTCCATTTTCAGGGAGCTATGAATCTGTTCACCTACATCTTTGTTCTTTAACACTCCTCATGGCCCTACTATTGACTGTTAGTTCTGTCCATGATTGATGTACTAAAATACAACGCCTTGCATTTATCTAAATTAAGCCCAAAAAACCCTAAATTAATATTCCTCAGCCCACTGGCCTAGTTGATCAAGATCTCGCTGCATTCCCAGATAACCTTCTTCACTGTCCACCAATCCTGGTGTCATCCACAAACTTCCAAGCCTTGCCTCCTAAATTCTCATCAAATCATTTATACCTGTGTCGAGTAAAAGTGGAACCAACACCAATCCCTGCGGCACACCACTAGTCACAGGACTCCAGTCTGTAAAACAACCCGCTACCACCATCATGCCAATTTTATATCCAATTGGCTAGCTCTCCCTTGATCCTGTGTGTTTTAACCTTACTCAATAACCTACTGTGTCGTACCTTTTCAAAGACCTTGCTACTGGCACTGCCCTCCTCTACTTTCTTGGTCATCCCTTCAAAAAGGTCAGTCAAATTCATGAGACATGATTTCCCATGCACAAAGCCATGCTGACTAACCCAAATGAGTCCTTGGCTCTCCAAATACCTGTAGACTGTCTTTCAGAATCCTGTTGAATAATTTACTCAGCACTGACATCATGCTCACTGGTCTGTTGCTCCCAGCCATTTCGCTGCAGTCTTTCTGAAATAATGGCACAACATTAGCCAACATCCAATATTCGGGCTGTCGATGATACAAATATCTCCTCTAGGGGCCCTGCAATTTCCTCCCTAGCCTTTCACAAAGTCCTGGGAGACACTTCATCAGGTCCCGGAAATTTATCTACCTTAATGCATTTTAAGACTTGCAGCACATCTTCTTCTGTAATGTGGGTACTCTTCTATACATCACTATTTATTTCCCTAAGTTCCCCAGCATCAATATCTTTCTCAAAGGTCAATACTGACAAGAACTATTCATTTAGGATCTCACCCATCCCTCGTGGCTCCACACATAGATGACCTTGGTGATCTTTAAGAATGAGCTTTTCAGACTTGCTAAGAATGCAGATTGCGTGAATTATTGCAGAATTCTGCCTTTGTCTCATCAGCTATAAGACCTGTCATCTGATCTGCCCAGTATCTTCACTCCTTGCAGTCAAGCTGGAAGATTTCCCAAAGTTTACACCAATGTTCATTTCCTAATCTAAATTACCTTTAAAAGTGCTCAACACTTGGAAATTTAAGGAATATTGTCATTCCCAAATGTGAGACCTAGAGCCTTTTGTAAGAGGGCCTTTTCCCACCCTGGTTACTCTTTTATCCTTCATGTACTTACAGAATCCCTTTGGATTCTCCTTTACATTACCTGTCAAAGCCACCTCGTGTACCCTTTAAGCCACAATGATTTCTCTCTTAAATGTACTCTGGAACACTCAATACCCCTAAAGGAATTCATTTGATCCCAGCTGTCTTTCCCTTGTCATATGCTTTCTTTTTCTTCAAGACCAGGGCCTCAATATCTCTAATCATTCAGAGTTCACTACTCCTGCCAGACTTACCCTTCGCTCTAACAGGAACTTGCTGGCCCTGAACCCTCATTAACTCACTTTTGAAAACCTCCCATTTACCAGATGTCCCTTTGCCTGCAAACAGAATCCCTCAATCAACTTTTGAAAGTTCCCATCTAAGACCATCAAAATTGGCCTTGCCTTAATTTAAAACTTGAATTTGTAGACCAAGGCATATCCTTTTGCATAGCTATTTTAAAACAAATGAAATTATAATCATTGGTCCCAAAGTATTCCCCTACTAACAGTTCTGTAACTTGCCCTGCCTTATTAGTAACTACCGATGCACACAGGACAGCACAGTGGTTCAGTGGTTAGCATTGCTGCCTTATAGTGCCAGGGTCCTGAGATTCATTCCAGTCTCAGGTGATATCGGTGAAGAGTTTACACATTCTCACTGTGTCTGTGCGAATTTCTCCCTACAGTTCAAAAAATGTGCAGGTTAGGTAGATTGGCCGTGCTAAATTGCCCACAGTTTTCAGGGTTGCACAGGCAGGTGGATTAGTCATGAAAAATACAAGGTTACAGGGGTGGGTCTGCGTGGGGTGTCCTTCAGAGGGTCGGTCTGCACCCAATGGGCTGAATGGCCTGCTTCCACACTGTTCTGATTTTATTCTATTTCTATGACATTTCAGCCCTACACATACAGTCTGGTTTTGAAGCTTAGTTAGATTACACTTACCTTCACAAATAATTGACAAGTTTCTAACTCCGAGTCATAGAGTCATAAAGATGCACAGCACGAAATCAGACCCTTCAGTCCAACTCGGCCATGACAACCAGATATCCTAACCTAATCTAGTCCCATTTGACAGCGCTTGGCCCATAGCCTTCTCAACCCTTCCTATTCATGAACCCATCCAGATGTCTTTTAAACACTATAATTGTACCGGCCTCCACCACTTCCTCTGGCAGCTCATTCCATACATTCACCACCCTCTTCATGAAAAAGTTGCCCCTTAAATGTTTCCCCTCACCCTCAACCTATCCCCTCTAGTTCTGGGCTCCCTCACCCCAGGGAAAATACCTCGTTTACTTACCCCTCATGGTTTTTCAATCTCCATAAGGTCACTGCTCAGCCTCTGATGCTCCAGGGAAAACAGCCCCAGCCTATTCAGCCTCTCTCTGTAGCTCAAATCCTCAAACCCTGGCAGCATCCCTGTAAAGCTCTACTGAATCCTTTCATGTTTCACAACATCCTTCCGATAGGAGGGAGACAAGAATTGTGCACATGTTCCAAAAGTAGCCGATGCTCCAGGGAAAACAGCCCCAGTCTATTCAGCCTCTCTCTGTAGCTCAAATCCTCCAACCCTGGCAGCATCCCTGTAAAGCTCTACTGAATCCTTTCATGTTTCACAACATCCTTCCGATAGGAGGGAGACAAGAATTGTGCACATGTTCCAAAAGTAGCCGAACCAATGTTCTGTACAGGCAAGACATGACCTCCAATTCAATGGTCTGACCAATAAAGGAAAGCATACCAAAAGCCTTCTTCACTATCCTATCTACCTGTGGCTCCAGCTTCAAGGAACTATGAACCTGCACTTCAAGGTCTCTTTATTCAGCAGTACTCCCCAGGGCATTATTATTAGTTTTATAAGTCCTGCTCTGATTTGTCTTTCCAAAATGTTGCACCTCGTATTTATCTAAATTAAACTCTATCTGCCATTCCTCGCTCATTGGCCCATCTGATCAAGATTCTATTGTCCTCTGAGGTAACCTTCTTCGCTGTCCACTTCACCTTCATATTTGTTTTTATCTGCAAACTTACTAACAATACCTCCTATGTTCACATCCAAATAATTTATATAAAAGACAAAAAGCAGTGGACCCAGCACCAATCCTTGTGGCACACGACCAGTCACAGGCCTCCAGTCTGAAAGGCAACCCTCCACCACCACCACCCTCTGTCTTCTACCTTTGAGCCAGTTCTGTATCCAAATGGCTAGTTTCCTTGTATTCCATGCGATCTAATCTTGCTAACCAGTCTCCCATGAGGAATCTTGTTGAACACTTTACTGAAGTCCATACAGATCATGTCCACTGCTCTGTCCTCATCAATCCTCTTTGCTATTTCATCAAAAAACTCAATCAAGTTTGTGAGACATGATTTCCCATGCACAAAGTCATGCTGACTGTTACTACTCAGTCCTTGCCTTTCCAAATACATGTAAAACCTGTCCCACCACTGATGTCAGGCTCACTGGTCTATAGTTCTCTGGATATTCTTACCACCTTTCTTAAATAGTGGTACCACTTTAGCCAACCTCCTAACCTTCCGACACCTCACTTGTGGCTCTCTATTATACAAGTATCTCAGCAATTGGCCCAGCAATCACTTCCCTTGCTTCCCACAGAGTTCTTGGGTACACCTGATCATGTCCTGGGGATTTATCCACTCTTATGCATTTTAAAGAACAAAGAACAAAGAAAATTTACAGCCCAGGAACAGACCCTTCGGCCATGCAAGCCTGAGCCAATCCAAGTCCACTGTCTAAACTTGTCGCCCAATTCCTAAGCATCTGTATCCCTCTGCTCCCCACCTACTCATGCATCTGTGCAGACATATCTTAGATGAATCTACTGTGCCTGCCTCTACTACCTCTGCTGGCAACGCGTTCCAGACACCCACCACCCTCTGTGTAAAGTACTTGCTGCATGTATCCCCCTTAAACTTTTCACCTCTCACCTTGAAAGCGTGACGTCTCATTATTGAATCCTTCACCCTGGGAAAAAGCTTATCTCCATCTCCTGAACGAGGAGCTGCAGCCTCACACACCCAAAATGAACAGTTTGAGGACTCCTCAAGGTTGGGGAACTGTCCCTTGGAAAATGCTGAAATTACTGAATGTGAAAGTGCCCTTCTGCCATGTATTCGACCATTCAAATCAATATATTTCAGGTTGTTCTCCTCTAACACCGTAGTTATGTCCCAACCAAATCTCACTTAATAAAAATAATGGGGCCGACTCAAAGTAGGGTTAGGGCTAGACCAGCAAAAAACAAACACTCTCAATTGCTCAAAAATCACCCAAAAGTCTAACACAATGTATAGCACAGCCTGATAAATCATATTTAACGAAACAAAAGTAAATATAACATAGTACTTTGAAAAAATATTGTTAATGCAGGGAAAAAGAGTCATCATCAAACGTAAGGTAGATTCCCACGTTAAGTGAGCTATATCACATTCTCTCCTTATGCTCAAAACTCTTGAAAATATCTAGCTTCACTTCCAGTGTTGCAGCCTTTGTGTTCACCACCCACAATTTTATCAACAGGATGCTTCTTGCAAACATCCTTGTCACTCTGCCCCTCCATTTTGCAAAAAAAAAGATAATCTAGGAGTTGTGTACCTTTCACAGGAAGCTGCTCAATGTATCTCTCTCAGAAAGCTGCTCTGTCAGCAGCTGACATCAGTGCATATGCAAAACATGAAGATTGGCGCTGACACTGTTGCGTGTGCAGAACGCAGTGCGTGAAATGATCACCACTGGAATGATACTGTTGCGATCAGAGGTAAGCGTTCTCAAAACTCCCATTCTTAATTCCTCAGCAAAGTTATAAGTAAATCATGTGTTCTCCAAGAACTACCTGTATTAACTTCCCTGAATTGAACAGTGCAAATATTAAAAAGACAATTGGTATCTGCATTTATATTCATTTATTTGAGAAAATTACAAAAGTCAATTGGACAAAGATTTATAGGACTGTTTTTCCAGTACAGGGGAGGCAATGGGCTGCATTCTACGTTCAAATAATTTCTGGACACAGCCCAGCTTCTGGCTGGCTGCACACACACACAACATGGAGCTTAACAGCAAGTAAGACCAGCAAATGTTACAGTTACCTCCAGCTCTGAAAGGCAATCCCTCGCTCTCAAAAGAAGCTGGAATTACATACAGGAGGATGCTGCTGAATAACAGTGTGGTCACCGTAAATGAGGAAATTGAGAACTCGAGTCCAGAAAGGAGGTGGGCAGTGGATGGAGATCATGTTTTCTGGAAGATCAGGCGTCCTCATGGAATACTTTCGAAGTGAGTAGGAGCAGGTATCCAGGAGGGTGAATACCACAAAGACCTGGCTACAATATTACAATAAGTTCAATGACCTCACACCAGGGGCTAATGTCAGTGCCTTTGCATATCTTTGCCTGAATAAACAACTCACTCCTCATACTGATCAACGTATGAAAAGACCATTACTCATCCATGGCATATGCCAGCACTTTAGACTCTCAAAGAATATTTCCATGTTTCAACACATCCTCACATACCTTCCAGAGATCCTAACTTCACACCTGCCTCTCCCTGTCTCCACATACCTCCAGCACTGGCAGGCATAACACCTCAATACCCAAGAAACAACACTATATTCAGGGCAAAGCAACCCACTTACTTGGCACCACATCCAAAAATATTCATCCCACCACCACCAACACTGAATAGCAGCAGTGTGTACTGTCCACTAGATGCACTATGGAAATTCATTGGAAGATAAAACTCATCTGAAGATCTTTAGATAGCATCTTCCAAACCCACAATCATTTGGGTTAATAAATAAGAAAATTAAGTCTAATGAAAAGGAGGTAAATTTAGATGAGCTCCTTAATAGTGTCGATGAAGAAGAGGGGGAGGACATTGATGGGATTGGAAGTGACCTGATACCTGATAGAAATACTGACGAGGAGAAGCAGGATAATTTAGATGGTAGGGAATGTCCCAATGGGTCAATTATTGATTGGATAAAAATAATTGAAGATGACCTGAAAAAGGGTAAAAAAGGTGGCAAAGAATTTGATAAGATCATGGGAGATATTGTGGATAAATTAGGAAAGAGGAAGGAGGATGAGAATAGTAGGATAAAAAAGAAAGATAAGGATAATGGACGAAAGATAAATAGGAATGTAAATAATGCAGTAAAGAGATATAGTGGAAAAAAGGGGAAGTTTAAAGAGGCGCAAACCTTGTATAGAAACAAAAGACAGTATCTGGCGAGAACTTTAATGGGAGCCCCGGTAAATAGTAAATGTCCCCTAAGTGTGAAGGAGTTAGAGGAATATTTTAGGGAAAGATTAATGACTGTTAATGAGAAGAATAATCTAAGGGGATTCGCCAGATACAAAAATCAAGGGGAGGAATCCCTGGACGTTGCTCTGTTGGGTCCTGTGACGGTGGAAGAAGTTGATCAGGCCTTAAGGGCGATGGATGTAAACACCGCCGCAGGGCCCGACGGGGTAACGTTAAGGGAGATTAGTAAAGGTTTTAATAAAGATAACTCAATACTGCCCAGAGTTTACAGCATTTGGTTACAAAGTGGTAAGATCCCAGATAGGCTAAAAATGAGCAGAACAGTTTTAATCCCAAAGGTGAGCAGTGAAGATAAACTCAAGGATATAGACAATTGGAGGCCAATAACAATTGGGCCAATCCTGCTCAGGCTTTTTACTAAAATCGTGGCGGGTAGGCTTAATAAAGTAGTAATAATAAATAAACGTCAAAAAGGATTTATGTCCGGTGTCTCAGGGTGTGAGGAGAACATTAAAATCCTTGAGAACATTATGAAAGGTGCTAAGAAAAGGAAGAAAAATCTCGCTGTGGTCTTTATAGACCTGGCGAAAGCATTCGACACGGTAGGACATAAATAAATAATTACGGCAGTAAGAAGGCTCCATCTTCCGGCATTATTTATTAAATTAATAATTAATCTATATGTTAACAATTTTACCCAGGTGGAGGGTTCAAACTGTAAAACTGGGAATATCCCCATTTTACGAGGGGTTAAACAGGGTGATGCCCTATCACCGATTTTATTTAATATAGTTATGGACCCATTAATTGGCACAATCGAGGAAAAACAAAGAGGAATATTTCTGGGAGAGGATGGAAATAGTTGTCATTGTGCAACGCTTGCGTTTGCTGATGACGTAGCCTTGATTAGCGAAACCTATGAGGGGATGGTATGCAATTTAAAAATAGTAGAAAAATTTTGTAATAATACCGGAATGGGGATCAATATTAATAAAACTAAGGGCTTTTATCTTACCCATAAAAATAAAACTTTTATTTATAACGATATAGGTAATTGGAGTATTAATGGGGGGATTATACAGTTCATAGAACCGGGTGCTACTGACAAATATCTTGGGGCCAAAATTGACCCATGGGTGGGAGTCAGTAACACTGAATGGGAAAAGCTATTAGGGGAATGGTTGAAGAATTTAAAGAGATCCCCTTTAAAACCAGGACAGAAATTTGAAATTTTAAAAACATATTTTATCCCTCGATTATATTTTTATTTGATTTTAGCGGAGGCTTCTCTTAATTATCTTAATAAACTAGACAACATTATTAAAAGTGCTGTGAAGGAAATTTTACATCTTCCTCAATCCACTACGGACGGGGTGCTTTATGCGAAAACCCGAGATGGTGGCCTGGCATTAAATCGGCTGTCGGTATTCATTCCGATCTTGATCCTGAGAAAATATGAGACATTGCAAAACTCGACGGATGAAGTATTACATGCATCATTCTATTTTGAAGGCAGTAATATGAAGGAGAAGATACGTAAAATGAGTAATTTGAAGGCACTGAAGAACATTTGGAACCCGTGTATTAACCAAGGATCGAAGGTTGGAGATGCACGGGCAGAAAATTCGTCGCAACTCCAGTACCAGCAAGTTCCTTTCTAAACCACTGACTTGGAAATATATTGCTGTTCTTTCAGTGTTGTTTTGTCAAAATCATGGAAATTGTGAGTCTACTTCCAGTACATGGAATACAGTAGTTCAAGAAGGCAGCTCACTGCCACCTTCTCAAGGGCAACTTGAGATGGCAATAGATGTTGGGCCAGTCAATGATGCCATGCCTCACAAGTATATAAAAAGTGAGGCAGGAAACCACAGGAGGGATGTGGAGGTACCGTCACTTGATCTGACACTGCTACCCAGCTCAGACATTGGGACTGACCATAACCGAGAGGTTCAACAGAATTGGGATCAGTACATGGTAAGTCGCTGAGCAGGAATGGACTCAAAACAGACCAAGCGGAGGGGGCATAAAGTGAGCCAGCTCTCTGCTTGGGAAGGTCACAGCCGAGTTCTGTTGGAGAGAACTATTACAGGAACTTTGAGGGCAGCGTACAGAGAGCCTTGGTGAGCATGCTCACTGAGAGACTTGGTGTACTGGCCTCCTGGCACTGTAAAGACTTCTGGAGGATGCAGAGGACAACAGAGTCCTTCTGTTCCACTGTGAATGTGGAGACAAACTCCATGACAGAACTCACGGTCCCAGCTGTAATGGAGAGTTTCTTTGCAGCCTTCTCAGTACAACATCTCAGGTGATATGAACCCACCTGTAGAGAGGGGTAAACATTGTGCTGAGGAACCATCCTCTGGTTACCTGTGGAAGCAGAAAGATGGAAGGGGCAGTGAGGCTGCCCCAGAATTAAGTCCTCATGCGCAGTGCGCATTCACCAAACTGCTGTACATAATCGCACCCCAACTGCACCTTAATTGTACAGTAACCAGTGTGTGAGAGAAAGCAGTGTGCATGTCTGCACAGGTGGGATTGAGCATGTGTTTGTTTGTTGACATGTATGCAAGTTGCTGAGTGCATGCAAATCAGAAAGTGCATGTGTGTATTTGGAAAATGATGTGTGTGTGAGAGGATCAATGTGTGTATGTGCACATATATGAAGGTGATGAGTGAGTGTGTGTGTGTGTATATATGCACGTGCAAGAAGTATGCGTATGTCGGTGAAATTAGCCCAATAAATTAGAGATCACAAAGTGCGGTTGTCCAGCCATTCTCTGGTCTGAGCCACTGGGGCAGGGCTAGCCGCCAGGTCTGAATTGGGCTAAATTTGAAATATCAGCTTCGCTTACCCTGTTCAGAGAGAAGAAAAAGGGGCTGCCGACTAATGCCAAACTGTCGGAGAAACTAGCCCATTAAATTAGAGATCACAAAGCACAGTTTGAAGTGAAACTGACAAACAGCTTATTAGTAGACAATATGGCAAAAGAGAAATTGACTAAGCTGAAACAACACAGTCTCTCCAGCTGGCAGACACTACTCTTCCTCAAGCTTACAATAAGGTTAATTAAAATGGGGAATGATACACTGTATTTGGAAATGGAGTAATCTAGTTACAATGATAATTGAAAAACAGTTATCAGATGAATGTCCTGATTCTTGATACAATGCAACATCCTGACAGTATCAATGGATCAGGAGACTCCAGTCCTCTTTGCAGATAGGTGAGAATGTCTCCTTTGAAACAGTCAGGCTTCCATTGTTCCTGTTCTGGGAGTGATGTCCTTGGTGGTGCCTCTCCATATGACCTGTTCTTTGTGTGGCTTTGGTATTGCTGTTTTATGAGTCTGCCCTCGGGGCTTTGGGACAGCCGTGTTGACCTGCTATTGTTAGTATGTTTTAGGAAGTGTATTCACTTGTCAGTCTGTTTGGTCCTTGCTGAAGCATTCTGGGTGTTTCTGGTATAGTTTGGTCAAGTTTGCTTTCCTATATTCTGTGTGGGCAGGCAGGTGGCAGATCTTTTCCTACAATTCCCCCTTTTTTGCTTCAGGGAGGGATGAATTGAGGTCAATGTAGCCAGAGCCAGGGGGATTGTCATGTGGGGGTGCTTGGTTTCAGACAGATAACCTCGACACAGACACAGAGCTATCTCAGGGGCAGGGACATTCTCCCAGTGGATCTGTGCCTGCTGTGTGGTGAGGGAGACTGAGGGTAGCAATATTGCACACAGGCGTGATCTGCACAGTTGGATGGCAATGGCCAGCACCACAAGCCCGGCAATGAAAGCAATGAAGGCTATCAGTCCCTATAGTAGAGCTGCCCAGTCCCACAGGTCCCAGTGGGAGCTCTACTCATGCAGGACAGAAGCTGCCAGCCGGATATGTTGAGCCAGATCTGTGATGTTTTCGCTGGGGTCAGGAATGTAAGTGCAGCAATCAGCGCCGATGAAGGCATGTGTCCCCTCTTTCACAGCGAGCAGGTTGTCCAGGGCCATCCTGTTCTGTAGAGCAATCTGCATTCAGCTGGGCGAGTGCTTCAGCTGTGGAGTTTGCCACCTCCTCTAGTGTGGCGGTGAGTTTGTGGGCTTCTATCTGTAACCGCAGGGTTGCACTGGGGGGTGCCATGAGGTAGAGAGCTGCTTTGATGGCAGCGAGGGCTCATTTGCTGCAGGTCATGGGCTTTGAGAAGGGAGGGGACTGGGACTGATAAATGAATGGTACTGTGTACCTGACATAGCAGCTTCCAGCTCAGGACAATGGCAGCCAATGGTAGGCTTTGTGGCCACAGATAAAATAAGTGCCATTGTAGGTCTGAAGATGGCGGGTCTGGGTTCCTGTCCAAACAGTGAGGAAGGTGGTATTCTGGGTGGTCCCGTAGGTTTAAATTGTTGCCTTCTGCAGTGGATCAGCGCGCCGTGGGAGTTAGGAGCAGGGAGTCAGTGCACCAACCCCAGCCAGCCTCCCAGCCAGATGGCTGTGTATGTTTCAAACAGTTGTTCCCGTATTTGTTCATGGCTGATGATATTGCTAGTGTGGTAACCTCCGGGCACCTGTCTGGGTCTAGCCACCACTCTGCCATTTTAGAGATGCTTAAGGGGATTGAGGCTAAGGGAATGTCCACATGAGAGTGGACAGGGACCTAGTGCAGACCCAGCAGCAAGTCTGATTGAGTCTCTGAACATAGCCATGGGCCATCCTCAGGAAGGTGTTGGCCCACAAGTCACTGCAGATTATTAAATGTCTCACCCTTGTCCCAGATGCACACATACACATATATGTTTGTGGGGTGAATTTGTACTTGCAGAGAAACATTGTATTTTGCTTAAAAACTGCAGTAGTCCATGTAAGACTCTGTTAACTCATTTTTTTTAGATTAGAATCAGTCTAAACATTATGGCACAGACAAAGAAACACAGGGGGCTAACACCTTCAACATCTTATCTGGGTTGACATCAATTGTTACAATTAACCTGAGAATGTAACTTTTAAAAAAAAGTTTTGATTTACACATGAAAGAAGTGAAACTAACATGGTCATTCTAACAGATGAGAGACTTATCATTTTTCAATGTATAATTTCAGTTACATCACACTGTAAACTTTTGCTATAAATTCTGCGCCTTACAATTGTGTCCTCCACAATCACCTGATGAAGGAGCATCGCTCCGAAAGCTAGTACTTCCAATTAAACCTGTTGGACTATAACCCGGTGTTATGAGATTTTTAACTTTGTACACCCCAGTCCAACACCGGCATCTCCAAATTATAGGTAGAAGGGCTGAGTATAGGCTGGGACCCCCAAGCCAGGAGCAGAGACCAGTCGCTGTTTTAATTCATCTTTGGTGTCCAGGTCACTTCACTGGCTGCTTTTGTGAGGTTGCCTCCCTGAGGGTCTCATCAATGGCACAGTGGTTTGGGATCCAGTGCCTGCAATAATTCACCATCCCCAGGAAAGACTGCAGCTAAGTTTTTGTGGCCGGAGGGGGAGCTGAGTGATGGCTGCAACTCTCTCTCTAGATAGTGCCCTGAGGCCATGTGTGAGTTTGTATCCCAAGTACTTCACTGTGTACTGGCAGAGTGGCATTTTCTCCAAGGAGACTCTATGTCCATCCTTGGCAGACAGCAGAACAATGCGACAATGTCCTGCATGCATGATCTTGTGGAGGTGGAGGCCAGTAACAGATCATCCGCATACTGCAGAAGGGTACTGTTGCATGGCAGGTGTAAAGTAGAGAGGATATGGTGCACTGTAGCAGCAAAGACTGGGGCCTCTCCATGTAATCCTGGGGATGTCTGATCCATGTGTACTGGCAGCCGCCGTACATAAAAACAAAAAGGTACTGGCTTTCAGGGGACAATTTGATGGAGAAAAAGGCTGAGCAGGGGTCGATTACAGAAAAGAAGGTGGCAGAGGCAGGGATAGTGGTGAGGATGGTGTCAGTGTCCGGGACCACTGGGGAGCAGGGAATCACAATTACATTCACGGCTCCGAGATCTTGGACAAAGCGCCACTTCCCTAGCCTCCTGGGTTTCGGGATGGGTAAGATGGGTGTTGGGACTAGGAGGGAATCAACCCTGCTGTAGGAGGGTATCAATCACCGGCTTGATGCCTTCTGCTGCTGCAGGCGACAGTGGGTATTGCTGTATAGACGGCAGGATGGCTCCCTGTTTTACTGTGACAGTGTGTGGTGGGCAGGATCTCACTAACCTGCGTGGTTGGGGTGCTGCACCCACAGTGATGCTGGAAGGTCAGCAAGCAACAGGGGATTTTCGTAGGAGGGGCAGTGCCTGGGGCTTGCATGGTGAAAGTGGCCTGGAGTGTTGCAGGAGTGCAGCACAGAAATCATCCTGCCCAAGTTGGGCAATCTCCACTAGAGGAGCGGGGGTCTGACTGAGGGGTGCGGTGAAGAGGGAGGTGCTTCCTCAGGTGCACCATCATGAAGCCTAAATCCTGCAGAGGAACTTAAAATTTAGTTGATCAATTTAGGAGCCTACCCGACTATCTCCTCAGGCCAAGTCTGTGGTTGCTCAGCTTTCAAATTGCCACAGTAGCTGGCTGCCAAATTAGTTAAAATGTTGGTGATTAATTTAGGTGCTTGCCCGACTACCTCCCCAGGCCAAGTCTGTGGTAGCTGAAACCAATTTGCCGCAGTTACTAGATCAGAAATGTGGCCAACCTCCCCAGTCGTCCAGCCTTTCTCTGGTCCGGGCAGCTGGGGTAGGGCTGGCCGCCAGGTCTGAATTGGTCTAAATTTGAAATATCAGCTTCACTTACCCTGTTGAGAGAGAAGAAAAAGGGGCTGCCGACTAACGCCAAACTGTCGGAGAAACTAGCCCATTAAATTTGAGATCACAAAGCACAGTTTGAAGTGAAACTGACAAACAGCTTATTAGTACGGTGATATCGCAGAAGAGAAATTGACCAAGCTGAAACAACACAGACAGCCTGTCCAGCTGCCAGAGAATTTTCTCCCTAGAGCTGAGGATGAAGCCAGGTTTTATAGGAATCTTGTACAATAAGGATAATTAAAATGGGGAAAGATACATTGTATTTGGAAATGAAGTAATCTAGTTACAATGATGATAATTGAAAAACAGTTATCGGATGAATGTCCTGATTCTCGATACAATGCAACATCCTGACAGTATCAATGGATCAGGAGACTGCAGTCCTCTTTGCAGGTAGGTGGGAATGTCTCTTTTGAAACACTAAGGTGCTTCCATTGTCCTGTTCTGGGAGCGATGTCCTTGGTAGTGCCTCTCCGTAAGACCTGTTCTTTGTGTGGCTTTGGTATTGCTGTGTTATGAGACTGCCCTCGGGGCTTTGGGACAGCCGTGTTGACCTGATATTGTTAGTGTGTTTTAGGAAGTGTATTCCCTTGTCTGCGAGTGCTTTCTGGTTTCACTTGTCAGTCTTTTTGTTCCCTGCTGAGGCATTCTGGGTGTTTCTGGTATAGTTTGGTCAAGTTTGCTTTCCTATGTTCTGTGTGGGCCTATTATGGGTAGGCAGGCGGCAGATCTTTTCCCACAGTGTATTTGCTTGAGGAATGGTGTGTGCATGTGTGAGAGAGAGTCTCTGTAAATGACATGTTACATGTGTGAGATATTGTGTGAGCAGGAGTGTGGGCAAGTGCTGAATAATTGAACAGTTTGTGTGACGTGCATAAATATTCAGTGGGCATGTTCAGACCAAGTTTGTTAGACAAGTGTTAGACATGGATATCCTGTAGCAATGGTGATATTAACTACAAAAAATATGAAGTTATACTTTAGATTTTGAATTGTATGACACATATGAAAGAAGCACATCTACTTCATTCTTTATAATAATTCTCCTGGGATGTATATAGTGAGAAAGGAAATGTGCTATTGTCATCTCCCAGGCATCAGCAAATACCACATTGATGCCTGTGAACATCTTCCTCATACGCGTACCAGTCACTGGCAGAGCTAATGATCTGTGGGGGCTGTTCCCGGACATTGGCTGTCTTTATTACAACCAGTGTATCCGGGCTCCTGTCAAGTAATTGTAGAATTGATCTCCTGATATTCTGTATTCTCCGAATGTAGACTTCGACAGGAAAAAGGTTGAAATGGGCTGTTAAGGTAATGGCTATAACTCTGTTTCCTCCTCCTCTAATTTCATCCAGTACATTTGAAACATAACGCAGATGTCTTGAAAAGGTGTTGAATTGGATGGGAAGACCATGAGGACGAAATTTTACCACAATGTTGTTTTCCATGTTCACTGCAAGATGAGGACCCACCTTGATAGGATTACCAAGATCCAATGTTTTCAGACCTAAAACACAAAAAGCAGAATTGCTTGATATTCTAAGCCACAATGTTGCAGGTGTTCATGGTTTTTGGAAGTGGAGGGCTCTCAATCGCAGACAGCAGATGTCAAAATTTGCACACTTTCCAGACTGCTATTCTAATGAATGAGTTACAGACATAAAGTGTGCACTTATCATGCAGCAAACACAGGGGAGCTGAGAAATGAGTCTATACCTCCTGTAGTTCTTTGAGAAGGTGATCAAACAGGTGGATGAGGCCATAGCCATTGATGTGGTGTTTATGGATTTCAGAACAGCATTTGATAAGGTTCTCCACAGTAAGCTATTGCAGAAAATGAAGGCGTGGGATTGAGGGTGATTGAGCAGTTTGGATCAGAAACTGGCTAGCTGAATGAAGACAGGGTGGTGGTGGTTGGGAAATGTTCATCCTGGAGTTCAGTGACTTGTGGTGTTCTGCAAGGATCTGTTTTGGGGCTACCGCTCTTTGTCATTTTATAAGTGACCTGGATGAGGTTGTAGAAGGATGGGCTAGTAAATTTGTGGATGAAACTAAAGTCAGTGGCATTGTGGACAATGTGGAAGGTTGTTAAAGGTTACAGAGGGACATAAATATGTTCCAGAGCTGGGCTGAGAGGTGGCAAGTGGCATTTAATGTGGAAAAGCGTGAGGTGATTAACTTTGGAAAGACTAACAGGAATACAGAGTACTGGGCTAATGGTAAGATTCTTGATAGTTTGGATGAGCAAAGAGATCTCGGTGTCCATGTACATATATCCCTGAAAGTTGCCACCCAGGTTGATAGGGTTGTTAAGAAGGTGTATGATGTGTTAGCTTTTCTGGGTGGAGGAATTGAGTTTCAGGGCCATGAGGTAATGTTGCAGCTGTACAAAACTCTGGTGAGACCACATTTGGAGTATGTGTACAGTTCTGGTTGCAGCATTATAAGAAAGATGTGAAAGCATTGGAAAGTATGCTGAGGAGATTTACCAGGATGTTGCTGGTATGGAGGGATGGTCTTATGAGGAAAGGCTGAGGGACTTGAGGCTGTTTTCATTAGACAGAAGAAGGTTGAGAGGTGACTTAATTGAGTCTTCTAAGATGATCAGAGCATTAGATAGGGTGGACATTAAGAACCTTTTCCCTCAGATGGTGATGGCTAGCACAAGGAAACATAGCTTTAAATTGAGAGGTGATAGATATAGGACAGATGTCAGAGGTAGGTTCTTCACTCAGTGGGAAGGGTGTGGAATGCCCTGCTGGCAACTGTAGTAGACTCATCAACTTTTAAGGGCATTTAAAATGGTCATTTGATAAATATATGGATGATAATGGAATAGTGTCAGTTAGATGGGCTTCAAATTGATTTCACAGTTTGGTGCAACATCGAGGGTCAAAGGGCTGCAGTGTTTTGTGTTCCATTTTCTATGTATCTTAGTTTGCTTTCAGCCATTGTGTGACAATTTACATTTTCTCCCCTTAAAACTCAAGGGCCATTCTTCATTGAAGAGACAGACTGGTCACCTGTTGCCAGTGTTCTGCTGACTTTACAGTAACAAGTTAACACAGTGTGAGGTTTTTCATCATCCCTATAAAGTAGTTCTGAAGGGAGTAAACAGAAATTTCAAATTAACTTTGCAGGGTCACGGAAGTTAGAATATCCTGGAGGGCATCACTGTTCATTGAATGCCACCCAATAGAACTTATACACAGTCAACTCAGTAAATTAATACATTACTGATTGCACAGCAGGAATTTCTACCTATTCTGGGCTATAAAGTTGGACAAAAAATCCTGACATTTCTGCGAGTATCACTCTGCAGTTCCATCACAACATAATTCTTTTCTTAAGAGTCAGACCAGACTCAAAATGTTAACTCTATTTCTCTGCACAGGTTCTGACATACCTGCTGGCTTTCTCGAACAGTCTGTGTTAGCAGCAAAATGATTAACAAAGATTGGTTCAGATATTGACACATGATCCAGTCAGTGAGAGGACAGTAATAGACGAGGAATGGAAATAATGGCCTGAAAGCTACAGCAACACACACAAATGATAGAAATTAGTAACTTGAGCTCGGAGGGGAAGCATTTCACAAAGTGAGAAAGAGCAAGAATCAAGGTTAAGATTATGTTACTGTCAGGATTACTCCACAGCAATCATCAGAACTGCTTTATTCTGAGATGGGAAATGCTACAAAACACAGTGAAAACAGCCATAACTTGGGGAATGTTACTGGGAGGGAGGTTGGATCAGGGGTTGGAAACTTGGGACAAAGTCATAGAAGAAGGCATGAGGAGGCTGCCTCAGAGTTACTGAACTGTAAAGCTGTTTACTGCATTACCATCAAGAAAGAAACAAACAATAACTTTTATCTGAATAGGTAATTGGAATTTTAATTAATTTGGCAACAATCAGGGATTCATTTTTTTTTGTGTCTCAAACATTAGAATTATTTGCAACTGTTTGTGATGTTTCCCTGAGATTCAGCACCACCTGGTGGAATACTGATGCATTGAACTTGGAGGTTTTCCATGATCTAATGTCAGGGCTCACCCAGCCACTGGATATGAAAGCAAAGGGGTTTGTAAAATTAAGTTGGTGGCCTTCCCACCATCTTCCACTCCAGCTCCAACCTGCCTCCCATATTCAATGAGAAGGCTACTCCCCCATTACAGAGGGATGACTGGTCGTGGTTTCATCTGAAGGTCACAATACTTAGGTAAGGGGAATGTTTGAGACAGAGACAGCTCTGAAAGCTAGTGTTTCTAAATAAACATGTTGATCGAAAACCTGGTTTTGTGATTTTTAACTATAAATCTTGGTGGGAAATGTTTCCAATGGATGAGTAATGGTGTATCCGTGTGTATGAGCTAGCACAAAGAATATAGTGGCACTTCCTATGCAGAGTGTAGAATGTCATTCACCTTTTTCTGGGTGTTGCATTTAAACTCAGAAATTGCTTGCAATTTCATCTGGCTTGGCTGGAACTGAAGGCATAGCCTCCTTTGGTGGTCCATCAGGTAAAGAACAGATCTTCTTTCAACCATCCTGTCCACAAACACCACCAGGTGCCTATCAGCAAAGTGAGAAGATACCTTCCCTTTTGTACTCATTCCTTAATGATGAAAGTTAAACAGCAAACTTTGATGGGCAGTTCCTGGCTTGCAACTTCTGAAGTGCTCTGGCGCTGGGGTTTTAATATGATGTCAGAGATGTGAATGTTTCGACAAATACTTTCACTCTCCTGCTGCATGATTCCTTCAACTGAACACTGTAAAGGACAGTTACATAATCAACAAACTGAAAAGACATTAGTTTTCTGACAAAAAGTTACATGGACATGGCAGACTTCCTAACAAGAATGTCACTGAGAAAAATATAGAACAAAAGAGTGTGAAAATTCTGCATCATACATAATTAAACTTGGAATCTACTGAAATCCTAATTCATTTCAAGTCCAGAAAATGTCCTGCAGTCAGCATCGCAGTGATGAATTTTGGGAAGAGTGTCCTGCAGTCAGGTGAGTTTTCTCTGATTGGTTGACCTAGTAATTGAATTGGTGGATACTTTAGCAGCTTTTGGGGAATAGCTTCATACATTGATTCCATGATCTGCCTTGAATGTGAATCACAAAATAATAGTATGCAGATCCAGCAAAAAATTGAGAGGCAAATAATGTTTTGACTTTAAGAAAGAGGAATGGAGATAGACCATGTTACCTGCTGAGCTTGCTTTATCATTCCAAACAACTGTTGCTGAGTTTGATCTGTTGAATTTGTCAGGAGTTTAGTTCACATTAGAATTCAGTGCAGTGGGAGTAAGATGTGTTCTGTCATTTCAACATTTTTTCAGCCTTCAGTAACTACATAAGACATAAATTACATGCCGAGGGGTTAGTTGGCAAATATTTTCTCATTTTTCTTTTGAAACGTTGATATTGATAAATAACTCCTGAGGTTTCATTGGGTGGTAGTAAGGTTCACTAGCACTAGGATTGACTAGTCAGCATTTTCTCTTTACCTTAATGAAGGAATTGCAATTGAATTCATAGAATATTTATTGAAAAGCCAACAGTATAAACACAGGTCAGACTACAGATATGAATAAAAACGTACTCAGTAAATAACTAATGAAATGCCAT
>NW_025212056.1:0-25000 GCF_004010195.1 Chiloscyllium plagiosum
CTGTGTGGTAATGAGGTCACAAAGTCATCAGTTGAAACAGGAGAGATCAAAGAGTACAGATAAGAAAGTTGAAGTGGAATTAGCAGAGACCCTGTTTGATCAAATGATTGACACAAACCAGGAGCAGATAGATGACAAAGCAGAAATCTTTAGCTCAGGTAAATTAACTGAGTTACAGGAGAAAGATGAAAAGTTACAACGATTCTATCAAAAGACATGCATGGAAAAAGAATCCAAATATATACCTAAATGCTACTATCTTAAAGATGATGTCTTAATGAGGAAATAGAGACCATTACATATTCAGGCAGAATAGAAATGGGCAGATGTTCATAAGTCGTATTGCTAATGAAATATAGAATAGTGATGTTGCAAGTGGTGCATGAGTTACCAGTAGGGGGTCATTTAGGGGTAAGAAAGACTAAAACTAAAATATGAAAACATTTTTATTGGCCTGGACTGTTCAAGAATATAGTTGAATTTTGCCATACATGTCATATATGTCAGGTAATTAGAAACACAATTGGATAAAATCTGCATCTTTAATGTTTATTCCAGCATTTGCGGAATCTTTTACAAGTGTCTTAATTAATTGCATCAGATTCTTGCCAAAAACAAAAAGTGGAAATCAGTATTTGGTAACCTTAATGGATGTGACCACTAGATTTCCAGAGGATGTCCCATTATCCAATAGCTAAAGGGATTATAGAGGATTTACTCAAATTTTTCACTAGATACAGACTGAACACATAGATACAATCAGATCAAGGGTCAAATGTTACATCAAATCAATTGCATACCATCCAGAGTCACAGGCAGCACTAGACAGGTGGCATCAGACATTAAAGACCATGTTGAGGGCTTATCGTCAAGACTATCCAGGTGACTCGGATAACGGAATTCTATTTGTACTGATTGCTAGCAGTGATGCACCAAATGAAGTGACCAAATTCAGTCCATTTGAATTAGATTTTTGAGCATGAAGTGGGAGGACCATTAAAGGTGATCAAGGAGAAATTAGTAAGTCAAAATTCAGAGACCACATATTTGGACTATGGGTATTGGTTTAGCTCAGTTGGCTGGATTGTTGGTTTACAGAGCAGTGTGAGGCCAACAGCCTGGGTTCAATTCCCACCACTGGTTTGAGGTTAACACAAAGGACTCTCCTTCTCAACCTCTTCTCTCGCCTGGGGACAGATGGCCCTCATGTTAAGTCACCACCAGTCGCTTCTGTCTACTAATAGAGCAGCCCATATGGTTTGGTAAGACTACATGGACACAACATGTATGACATTTTCAGGAACAATTAAATAGATCAGGGAGATAGCTAGATAGCATTTAAAGGTATCACAGGATATTATGAACCAGAAAGCATACAAGAAATCAAAAACTCACAATTTTGCTCTCGGAGATAACATGTTAGTGTTACTTCCAAAGATAGGTAAACTTTTAAAAGCAAGGTATAGTGGACCTTATCAAGTTGAAAGGAAATTGAGTGAGGTGAACGATTTGATCAGGAGTCCAGACAGAAAGAAGTCTCACAGAGTGTGTCATGTGAATATGCTGAAAAGGTATTTTGCTAGGGAAGGAAAGCCAGAGGAGACTGTGTTATTGGTTACAACACAGAGGGAAGAACCAAGTTTAGAGGATTCTGAATTGGACATTCCTCAAATTAAATTGGACAATGAGGAAGTTGTCAAAAATTGTGATAATTTATTGAGTTACCTTCCAGAAGAAAATTGAAATGACCTGAAAGAGTTATTACTATCACATGGGGAGATATGTGGAAATAAGCTGGGAAGTACTAACCTAATTATGCATGATCTAGATATAGGAGATGCTGTTCCGATTAAGCAATATCCGTATAGGCATGGCCCTCTGAATTTGGCACAGGTTCAGAAGGAGATTGAATGCATGCTCCAAGATGACACAATCAAAGTGAGTTACAGTGACTGGAGCTCATCCATAGTAGTGGCGCTGAAACCAGACGGTACCCAACGGTTATGTGCGGTCTATCACAAAGTCAATGCAGTTACAAAGATTAATGCATACCCAATTCCAAGTTTGGAAGACTGTGTTGAAAAGGTGGGACAAGCAACATATTTCTATGTTGGACTTGCTCAGAGGGTACTGGCAGGTACCTTTGTCCGAAAGAGTGAAGAAAATTTTGGATTTTATGTCGCCGAAAGAACTGTATCAGTTTAAAGTCATACTGTTTGGTATGAAAAATGCACCCACCACATTTCAGAACCTAACCAACAAGGTCATTTCCAGATTACCCAACTGTGTACTTTATATTGATGACCTGGTGATTTTTACTCACAGGTGGAAGGAATATTTACAACATTTTTCAGAATTGTTTGATCAACATCAGGAGGCAGACTTGGTGATAAACTGAGCTAAAAGTGAATTTGCTAAAGCACAAGTCACCTTCCTGGGCCTTGTTATTGGACACGGACAAATAGCCCCACAGAACGTGAAAACAAAAGTGATGGGGCTGGGGGTAGGAGGGGCGGGGGGGAGGTTTCTACACCATTGACAGAAAGAGCAGTACTTTGATTCCTGCAATTGAGTGGATTTTATTTAAAATTCATGCCAAATTTTACCAGTGTGGCTGCTCCACTCACTATGTTGTTAAAGAAAGGCAAGAAGTTGCAGTGAACAGCAGACTGTCAGAAGGTATTTGACTTCTTGTGTTAACCACTGCCCTAGTATTAGCCACACCTAATTATGCAAAGCCATTCAAGGTGGGCTATTGATGCAAGTGATGTGGGTGTCAGTGCTGTGTTCTGAAAGGAAGACGACGACAAGATAGAAAGACCTATCAGGTATTCCTCCAGGGAATTGATCAGCAGAAATATTCGACAGTTGAGCTTGGTGTTGGTTTTACAATATTTAAATGATCATGTTACCAGTAACATATCTGAGACAATCATATGCACTGATCGTAATCCTCAAGGTGGCAAAAACATTACATCAAAGAGGTAAATGTATTCAATTTACCTGTACTAAAGAACATATGAAAACACTGGCAAAAATAAAGAAACACAAGCATCTCAAGCATCAGCAACTGGATATTTTTTAGGTAGGGGTAATTAGTAAGTGTTTAACAGTATTCCCGTCACTTTACCGGACTGTTCATGAAAAAAAAGGCCCAGAAAGTAAACAGATGCGCGAGGTGGTGCTTTTATCTTTCTATCATGATGCTGAGTTCCCGGAAACTGACAAATGCTCTTGCAATCGTCGAAGCTGTTCAGGACCTTGTTTAATACTGGGATTACATAAACTGTATTTATATGATGATGAGGGTTTCATGCTTTTCAGTTAAATTGTAATTTGCAGAATGCAAAGATTAGTTTGTTTAAAAGCAGACTCATTAAAATTATAGATTTGAATAAATTCTCTAGTAGAGCACAGTGTTAGATCAGTATGGCTTCCCTTGTTTAAGATAAAATTTGATTATCCCAATAACCAATTATCTGAACAAAATAGTGCCTGCCCATCTCATTCAGATAATCGAGATTCCTCTGTATTATATGCAGTTTTGGGCCCCATATCTCAGAAAGGATTTTCTGGTCCTGGAGCAGGTTCAGTGGAGGTTCACGAGAATGGTCCTAGGAATGAAAAACTTGATGTATGAGGAATGTTTGTGGACACTGGGACTATACTCAATGGAGTTTAGAAGGATGAGGAAGCATCTAATTGAAGCTTGCAAAATACCAGACCCCTATGCTACAGCCTACGTATCAGGGTTACTTAAAAACTGTCAGAGAAATTCTATCCTAAATTACTTGATTGCTTCTTTCAGATTCAATAGGGTGATGATTAAACAAGTACTCGTGCACTTCTCAATTTCAGCTCCATCAATATTCAGTCTAAACTTCTGCACAGGACTGGCCTGTTTGCCTGGAAGGTTAAAAATGATCTCCCTCTGAAGTCCTGTTTTCTAAACTCATGCATGACCAATGTTCCAGGGGAGACCATAGCAAATGGTTCTAAGACTCCATGAAGCCTGCTTGAAATGTGGAATCATCACTTAAATGGACTGGAACGAGCTTGGACAAATTGTTCAAGTTCATCAAACTGTATCTTGAGTCATAAGGTCTTAACAGTGAGGCTTCATTCGGAGGCTCACTAATGATGTTACCTAGAATGGTGATGAAACATCTGAAAATGAACCTTCCAACTCAGCGAGTAAACCTACATCCAGTGAGGTAGAAAGGTAGCAGAGAAGGAAAGAAAAGGAAGCAAATCCTGAACTCTGGATCCCAATATCTCATTAGACATCCTTCCCCATGTGACCATAGATCTGTGGTCAAGAATTAGCCAGATTAGTCATGTGAAGATCCAAACTAGAAGCTTCTGACTCTGAGTACAGGACTACCTTGTGTCTCAAAAAACTAATGACAATAACCTGAAATATGGGTGGGAGGTGGGGAAGC
Source organism: Chiloscyllium plagiosum (assembly GCF_004010195.1). Taxonomy (NCBI): domain Eukaryota; kingdom Metazoa; phylum Chordata; class Chondrichthyes; order Orectolobiformes; family Hemiscylliidae; genus Chiloscyllium; species Chiloscyllium plagiosum. Next base: position 4,443 of record NW_025212056.1, read on the forward strand.
AATGGGAGGGGTGGAGAGTAAAACATAAAATGCCCCTGTCAGATCAATGTCAGGCATTTCCCAGCAGGCCATCATGAGAGAATGGCCAGAGGTCTGGAACATTCTCACTATGCAGGGAGAAAATGTACCCCCATAGGACTGAAACATGGAGAAACCTCAGTCCTTGATTCAAGAAGCAGAATGTGAAATAATTAAAATGGGTTTTGGCAATTGAAATGCCTGGGCCTGAGCGACAAACTATTCCATTTTTAAATGCTTTTACTTTGAACCTTGGTGAATATGATCAGTTTCCTCTCAAAATATTGATGATACCATTCTACATACCATTATGCCATACAAATTCAGAATCAGGAGCAGTAGAGCTGTCAATACCAGCAATGCGAAGTGGGAGGGACGTATGGAGAAGGGGAGATTAGATTTTCTTGTACTTTGTCCATCCATATTGAAAGGTTACACTGCACTCATGTGTTGTTAGTCTGCAACAAAAAAGTAAATCAATTTAATATCATCTTATGACTAAATTTGATGCTTTTCATTGAAGAATCTTGAGGGAATTTAATTTCACAAAATGCCCCAGAAAGGAAAGCCATGCTGGAGAACTGGAGACTGTGAAATGAGGCATCAAAATGGAGGCAGGGATAAGGGAGATAATTACAGATGAGTCACTATTATTTCAGCTGTCACTAAAAATCAAACCATAATCACAGTGAAACACAAACTCTCAGGGCCAGTAAACATTGATTACAGGGAAGTAAATGGAGAGAAAAGACAATGTGACAGGTGCAAAGATCAAAGGGAAGAATGAGGAGGGAATGAGGTGCAGGTGGCAGAGACATTGGAGAACTGTGGGTCTTACCAGTGAGAGAGTGAGGACGGTTCATTCTGGCTGACTATTTGGTTTTGTTGATAGCTTAGGATCTAGCCAAATGAAGATCATGAGAAACTTACATTGGATATGGTCATTGCCTGGCAAATGTTTTTCATAAATGTTATTTACTAATTTTCAGCCCAAGCCTGGATGTTGCGCAGTTCTCATTGAATGTTTACACGAGCTGTTTCAAAGGCTGAGGAATCATGAAGGTCGAAGGTCGAATTTGAAAGCTGAGTACAGGATTAAGGATAGGATTCTTGGCAGTGTGGAGGAACAGAGGGATCTTGGAGTTCAGGTACATAGATCCCTTAAAATGGCCACTCAAGTGGACAGGGTTGTTAAGAAAGCATATGGTGTTTTTGCTTTCATTAACAGGGGGATTGAGTTTAAGAATTGTGAGATCTTGTTGCAGCTCTATAAAACTTTGGTTAGACCACACTTGGAATACTATGTCCAGTTCTGGTCACCCTATTATAGGAAAGATGTGGATGCTTTGGAGAGGGTTCAGAGGAGGTTTACCAGGATGCTGCCTGGACTGGAGGGCTTATCTTATGAGGAGAGGTTGACTGAGCTCTGACTTTTTTCATTGGAGAAAAGGAGGAGGAGAAGGGACCTAATTGAGGTATACAAGATAATGAGAGGCATAGATAGAGTCGATAGCCAGTCAATAGCCAGAGACTATTTCCCAGGGCAGAAATGACTAACACGAGGATCAGTGGTCGGCACAACATCGTGGGCTGAAGGGCCTGTTCTGTGCTGTACTGTTCTATGTTCTATGTTCTATGAATGGTGCAATCAGGACTAACATCCCTACTTCTGACCTTGGATGGAGACAAAGTCATTGATATTGGTTCGGCCTAACATACTACCCTGAGGTACGCATGCAGTGATAGTCTTGGACTGAGATGATTGATCTTTGCCAAACAGAACCAGTTTCTAAAGATAAAGGTAAAGATTACATTAACTTTTGATGCAGCTGCTGCCTCTTTTGATGGGCTGATTTAAAAAGTAAAAGCTCCAAAACAGAGCCCCGTGAGACTCCACTCATCACTTCGTATCAAAGACCCATTTCTGCACTCTTTGTTGGCTGTTAAGACTGTGCTATGAGTTTTTATTTTTTTGCAATAACCTTTAATGTTCCAAGATCTGGAATTCAAATTTTAGTGCTCAAATCACTTCCTGCAATTGATTATGAAAGCCACATGAAATTTCCACAACTCTCCCCATAGTACAGGATGTATCCACTATACAGCTGAGTTGCCCTTATTGTCATAAACCTACATTTCGACCAGTTAAACTGGTGGTAAGAAAGAAGGAAGTAAAAGTTCTCACTATCCAATGTCTCTGACTGCCTATTCCAGTGTTCTGACTTTGCCTTCTCCTCTAGGTACCATTTACTGCCTGTCTTGGAATCTTCTCAATGATTTTTGTGCAGTTTTAGTCTCTTACATAAGATGTCAATGCATTCTGGTGTTCAGAGACGGTTCAGAGGGTCACTGTACCTGAAATATTAACTCTGATTTCTCTCTGGGGATGCCACCAGAACTGCTGACGTTTTCCAGCAGTTTCTCTTTTTTACACATTTTGACAGACTAGACTTGTTTCTTCTGGGAAAGTATTTGGTGAGTGAAGGATGATTTGATGGAGATTTATGACATCCTGAAAGAGCTTGAAAAGATGAATGTTGAAAAGATCTTTCTTAAAACAAGGGAGCACAGTCTTAAAATTTCAGGACAGAGATGAGAATGTTTTTCTCTCAGAGTATTAGGTTTTTGGAATTTCCTGCCCCAGAAGGCAGTGGAGGCAGAGTCATTGAGTATTTTTAAGGTAGAAGTACTTAAATTCTCATTAGACAAAGGACTCAAAGTTTATCAAGGCTAGAAGGAAATGTGGAATTCGAAACACTGTAATGTTACTATGGCTTTCAGAGGTTTATTTTGTCCTGGTTTTTCTTTGAAGACAGATTTTGAGCCGTAGTTATAGAGCTTTCTCTTCAAAGACAATAAAGTAAACAGCTTGTGAGGCCTTGGTATTTTTTTTAAAATGTAGGAACAGTACAAACAGCCTGGATGGGTAGTTTTTTTAGGGATTTGAAGATGGCCATGGAAGCACTCTCTCTCTCCCTTTTCAGTGCAAAGTTTGTCTTCTTTCTCTGCTGACAGAATGCATATGAGACAATCTGTTTTACTGACTTTGCCTTTGCCAAAGGTGTGTTTATGGGATGTTACTATATTGGAACTGTTCTTGTTTCATACTAAAATAATTTATTATTCTATTAAGCTTTCATATAGAGTTAAAGTTATATCAATTCTTCTTTCTTTTATTTATATTTTAACTATAGAGTAAGAATAAGGTGTGTACTGCTTAAAGCCTAGCTGCCTGATGAAGGAGCAGTGCACGGAAGGTTTGTACTTCCAAATAAACCTGTTGGTTTATAACCTGGTGTGATTTTTAAATTTAGCCACCCCAGTCCAACACTGGCACCTCCACATCTGTGTAACCAATCGAATTACATCTGGAACACAGCACCTTACACTTGACTATAAAGAAGATAAAAGTTAGGATCCTGGCTATCTTCTTGGGGATATATTTGAAGAGGGTTTGGTCTGGTCCATAATAACACAAACAGATCATCTGTGATCTTATTGAATGGTGAAGCAGGCACAAGCAGCCAAATGGTCTTCTTCTGCTCCTATTTAGTACTTCTGCCTGTTCATATATTTAGATCTGAATAAATGACATTGGATACAGAAACTTAAATGTGGGCAGCCCAGTGGCACATTGGTTAGCACTGCTGCCTCACAGCTCCAGAGACCTGGGTTCATTTCCTGCCTCAGTGGAATTTGCACATTCTCCCCATGTCTGTGTGGGTTTCCTCTGGGTGCTCCGGCTTCCTCCCACAGTCCATGAATGTGCAGATTAGGTGAATTGGCCATGCTAAATCGCCCAAAGTGTTAGGTGAAGGGGTAAATTTGGGGAATGGGTCTCGGTGGGTTGCGGGTCGGTGTGAACTTGTTGGGCCGAAGGGCCTGTTTCCACACTGTATCTAATCTAATCTTAAATTTATATTGTGCCTTGAAGGTGCTTCACAAGACCGTTTGAAAACCTCATGGCTATGGTGGGGAGAATGTGACAGACCAGTCACAGTTGTGTGCGATAGTTGAGTTCTGGTAAATGAATGTATTTATGAATGTTCCAGTGGATTCCAAGTTAAAAGATTTAATTTATATACATATATAGATTTTCTACTATCTTATAGTGGTAGTAATAAGTCTAGACTTTTGTAAGTGTATGTGCAAAGTGTTTTTTAAGTATGACTATATATAGGGAATGGTAAAAGTGGAACCCCATACACTATGGTCCCAGTTTCAGGTAATTTGATGTTGCTATGTTAGAGCAAACAATGCACATGCTGGGTAACTACTCTTAGTATAAAGCTTTGGGGTATCGTGTACTGTACAACTCTGCACCTCACCCACAAGTTATTTTTCTGCACCAAATTAACAATTAGCATTTAGCCATGAATTTAACTCTTTGTTCCCACTGATCTAAGCCCTCCATCCGCAAGTTTCATTTGCTTGAGGCAGTTACCACTAAAGGTATTCTCTGTTCTCTTGGAGGATGCAGAAGGTGTATCTCCTCCCTGATCTGGAGATTGTTTTATTTGAGCAAAACAAGGAGAGATCTGTGTCAGTTATGAGACTGAAGTAAAATCTAAAGCACACAGAAGAGCTGAGTATCTTATATCATTCACATCCTCTTATCCAAATTCCAAGTGTTCTTCATAACCAGCAAATTAAACAAAAGTCCCTTCAGTGTCAGAAGTCCATGTGTTAAAGTCTCCCTTCATCAAGCCATGGAGTAAACAATCAATCTCACCCTGGACAGTATGCAAATGTGCCTGCTAGAGATGAAGCAAACCTTGATTTACTCTTGGGAAATAAGGCAGGGCAGGTGACTGAGCTGTCAGTGAGGGAGCACTTTGGAGCCAGTGATCATAATTCTACTGGTTTTAAAATAATGATGAAAAAGGATAGATTGGATCCATAAGTTAAAGTTCTAAATTGGCAGAAGGAAAGTGTATGACACAAGAACTTTCAAAAGTTAATTGGGGTGCAGATGTTCACAGACAAAGGGAAAGCCTGGAAAATAGGAAGCCTTCAAAAGTGAGATACCAAGAGTCCAGAGACAGTATGTTCCGGTTAGGGTGAAAGGCAAGGCTGGTAGGTGCACAAATGCTCTTCCAACAGCTCATGGATATGCAATATAGCCCTGTGTATTCCTTAGCAGCTCCCAAGATGCTCAGAGGATCATTCATATATGAGATTATTGTGCTGCATCATCAACTTCACGTATTTTCCCATTGAGTACTTGAAATAGCAACTTTTATCAAATTATACATCAATCCCAATTTCAGAACTAAAAATCTCCAGGCTCAGTGGTTTTAAAGGGTTCTTTTTAGATCAGAGACCCAAGTGATCAGAGTCAGTTTAAGATACTCCCATTTTTAAACACTGTGTCTCAGTAGATAACACATTGCCTGAATGGTTAAGGCCAGTCTCTAAAAGGTAAAACCTTTAATCCATCTTGGGTGTCAGTAAATTTCTAAATCCATACACCCCAGGCTCGATATGCAGACAGAGCTCCACGCCATCACCCCAGTCATTGAATGGAAATTAATTTAGATAAATGTGAGGGGTTGCTTTTTGGAAAGGCAAATTAGGGCAGGACTTATTTACTTAATGGTAACATCTTGGCGAGTGATGCTGAACAAAGAGACCTTGAAGTGCAGGTTCATATTCCTTGAAAGTGAAGTCGCAGGTACATATGATAACGAAGACGACATTTGATATGCTTGCCTTTATTGTTCAGTGCATTGATTGTAGGAGTTGGAAGGTCGTGTTGTTGCTGCACAGGACATTGGCTAGGCCAGTTTTGGTTTACTGCATACAATTCTGCTCCACCTGCTGTAGGAAGGATATTGTGAAACTTGAAAGGGTTCAGAAAAGATTTACAAGGATGTTGCTGAGGTTGGAGAGTTTGAGGTTTAGAGAGAGGCTGAATTGACTGTGGCCATTTTCCCTGTACCATCAAAGGCTCAGGGGTGACATTATGGGAGCTTATAAAATCATGAGGGGCATGGATAGAGTAAATGGCCAAGGTCTTTCTCCTCATGGTAGGGGAGTCCAAAACTAGATGGCATAAGTTTAAGGTGAGAGGAAAGACGTAAAAGGGACTTGGGGGGCAATTTTTTCACGCAGAGGGTGGTGCATGTATGGAGACCATTGCAATTACAACATTAAAAAAGACATCTGGATGTGTATGAATGGGAAGGGTTTAGAGGTATAGGGGCTAAATGCTGGCAACTAGAACTGGGTGACTTCAGGATATCTAGTTGGCATGGACGAGTTGGACCAAAGGATCTGTTTCCATGTTTTATAACACCACTATGACTGTATGACTCCCCATTAAGGTGCCAGGAGGATGAGATACCCTGAGCTTATTCCAGGTGCCCCTTCCTCACAAAGAGACAGGGCAGTGCCAGTAGGCACCTGGCCAAAGGAGGAACCACAGACAGGTCCCCCAGAGATCCCCTCCCTCTCGACACTCCAGAGGCCTTTCACCCCCACCCTGCCTGCCAGTGTCAGACAGTGTCGGGTCAATCCTAGAAGGGAGCTCTTGCCCCTGGCGAGGACACCTTCAGCATGTCTGGTCCTTCTAGACACAAACCCCAAAGCTCCGCGGCCAATGGGTTCCGTTGTATGGCAGGCTTCCTCCACTCCAACTGCTGACTGAGCCAGGTACTGCACCGAGACATGGTGGGAAGGAAGGAGAAAAGGAAGAAGACCTTCTGACGGCACATTGGTGACCCTGCATTGTAAGTACATGCTCACATTTGTAAGTCTCTGTTTCACCTTCACTGTACAAGTGTGTGTGTTTATTGGTGTTGTCCTTTGATAGGTCCCATGTCACCTGAAGTTGCAGACTTCCCCTTACAGATAGCAGTACTCACCCTGCCCACTCCCAGTGAAGTCACAGCTATTTCCATTTCTGTGGTTTACAAGATAATGGAACGCAGTAGTTGTTCCTTGGACAGTGAGTTCGAGCCTCCACCCTCATCTTGTAGGTGACCCCCTGATCATCAACGTCCCTTTCCTGGTTGATATTCCATCACCCCCCACATGCATCCAATCTCCTCAAGATCCACCCAATCCATCTACCGGAGATTGCATCTGCTCCCCTTTCATCCTGAGCTCACCTTTGTCGGAGTGATACCTCATTCTACAATATGCCTGTTGCTGCTTCTGGCAGATCTTCCTGAGCTCTTCACAACTACTCCTGACTATTCACACTGATGACTGGCTGCCTGGATTCATGTCAGCACTAAACAGGAATGCAATACAATTGCACAATGAACCTGGTAGCTAAGGCTGAGGGGGAGGAGCACACGAAGGCATGACACAGATACTGTGAGCATCCAGTCCAACACTATGTGAGTGAGAGCTCAAAAAGCAACTGAGCAGCCCTGAGATATAGCCATGTCCAATACCTCAGCTGGGTGCCGGTCCCTGATCACCAGATATCCTTGCAGTAGGATTTTAATGATAGTTATTGGTCTTCCAAAGTGCACCACTGAAGTTCTGCAGCATTGTGTGATTGTATCAGAAAGGTGCCATGATGACATGGACAGGCTGGCATGTGTTGGATGCCAGTGTTCATGGACATGGGTTGTGTGTAACTGCTATCAGGAGGACACCCTGAGCCTTTATTGCTGGACACCTGAGATGGTGGTTAAGAGGAGCACATACCAATCTAGATTTGCCAGGTAACCACCAGATCAGCATGTTGAGAATTCTCAACATCTGGTAACCTCAGTGCAGGGGGTAGGATAGGAAACTGTGTATCAATGTGATGAGATGTACAGTTAATGAGGCTGACAACAAACAATAATCTCCTTTTAATAGGAATCTCACTGCTGCCTGGCAAGTATCTCAGTTCAACTCCTGGAACTCTGATGAAAAATGCCAAGAGTTGCTCCTGATGTCAAGAAAGCCTTCGCTGGACATTTAACACAGTTCTCCCAGATTTCCCACCTGAGCCCATATCATTTTGGGTCTTATACTGAAATAGGGACTTTGTTTGAGTGTGGTTGTGTTATCAGTACCTAATTATGTTACAGAAACCAAGGACATTGGATTACAGTTGAGCAATAATTCTCTGTTCTTTATTTATATTGATTGTTATTTATCTTTGAAATGCTGAAGAACATTATTAAAAGCTCGAACAATTAAGTTTCCCTGGGGCAAGATGTGCCACTGTTTAACACAGACAATAATCTATGTGTATTCAGGATCTGATTCCTGCTGTTTGCTTAGATTCTAAAAAAATCCTTCATTATCAAAAAGCAAGATTTTGGATGTGAGCTTAACCATTATTTCTACCAATCACCTGATCATCCAACTTCTCTTCTTAACCGCTGTTTGGTTAAATTGTTAACATTCCCACCTCCTTAAGTTGAAATCCACACCATTTAAAATTTTCCATTCTCACACCCTCCTCAAAAATGCATGCTTGAACCATCTTTATTTGCAAAATAGAAAGAAGCCAACTGTCGGCAATACATTTTTAAATAACACATAGAGAACATCAACATGAACTTGAGACATTTAGAGAGAAACTTCAAATATGACAGTTGTCTTAATTTTTAAGTAATCAACTTCTGGAGACAGAATGTAGGATTTTATGATGATTTTACTTGAGCAACCCAAGGAGAGGTCTGCCTCAGTTATTAGACCAACATAAAGCTCTAAAGCTTCCAGAAAAGTTGAGTATCTTATGTTATTTGCATTCTCTTATCCATATTCAACTCTTTCTCCATACGTGAAAATAAAACTAATATCCCTCTGTACCAGAGGTTCATGTGATATGGTCAGGGTTAACAGTGCAGGGATACCCTGTGGTCATTCATCCAAACGAACGACCGTTTTGGAGACAGTTGGGGGGATGACTCACCAGGGGCATGCACTGGGGTGCAGGTCTCTGGCACAGAGTCTGTCCCTGTTACACAGAAGGGAGGGAGGGGTTAGTTATTGGGGACTCAATCGTGAGAGGGTCAGATAGAAGGTTTGTTGGGAATAAAAGTGACCCATGGGTTGGTGTGATGCCTCCCAGGTTTCAGGGTCCATGATGTCTCAGATCATGTCTTTGGGGTCCTGAAGGGAGAGGGTGACCAGCCCCAAGTCATGGCCCACACAGGTACCAACCACATAGGTAGAAAGAGGGATAGGGATGTAAGGAAGGATTTCAAGGAGCTAAGGTGGAAACTGAGAGCGAGAACAAACAGAGTTGTTATCTCTGGATTGCTACCCGTGCCACATGATAGTAAGGTGAAGAACAGGAAGAGATATCAGCTAAACACGTGATTGCAGGGATGATGCAGGAGGGAGGGTTTCAGGTTTATGGATAATTGGGGTTCATTCTGGGGAAGGTGAGACCTCTACAAACAGGATGGTCTTCACTTTAACCAGAGGGGTACTAATGTCCTGGATGGGAAAGTTGTGAGTGCTATTCGGTTGGGTTTAAACTAGCTCAGAAGTGGGGTAGGAACCTGTGTTGTAGTTCCACTACACAAGTGGATAAGAGTAGGGAGGACATGGACAGGATTTCACGATCACAGGAGTGTGCTGGCAGACAACAAGCTGGTTTGCAGTGTGTCTACTTCAATGCCAGGAGTATCCAGAAAAAGGTGGGTGAGCTTGCAACATGGGTTGGTACCTGGGACTTTGATGTTTGGCCATTACTGAGACATGGATGTTGCAGGTTCCAGGGTTTAGATCTTTCATTAAGATCATGGAAGGTGGTAAAAGAGGGGGAGGCATGGCTTTGTTAGTCAATGACGGTATAATGGTGGCTGAAAGAACATTTGATGAGGACTCATCTACTGAGGTGGTATGGGCTGAGGTTAGAAACAGGAGAGGAGATGTCACATCGCTGGGAGTGTTTTATAGGCATCCACAAAGTTCCAGGAACATGGAGGAGAGGGTTGGCAAATCGATTCTGGGCATGAATGAAAAGAACAGGGTGGTCATTATGGGGTCTTTAACTGCCCCAACATTGACTGGAAATGCTATAACTCTAGTACATCAGGTGGATCAGTTTTTGTCCATTGTGTGCAGGAGGGATTCCTGACACAGTAAATCAAAGGGCCAACAAGGGGGGAGGCCACACTGGACCTGGTACTTGATAATGAACCAGACCAGGTGTTTGATTTAGTGGTATTTGAGCACCTATGGACAGTGACCATAATTCAGTAACATTTAGTTTAGCGATAGAAAGGGTTAGGTACATGCCACAGGACAAGAGTTATAGATGGGAAAGGGCAATTATAATGCGATTAGGCAAGACTTAGGAGGCATAGAATGGGGCAGCAAAATGCAGGGGTGGGGACAATCGAAATGTGGAGCTGGTTTGAACAGATCTTGTGTGTCTTTGATAGGTATGTCCCTAACAGGCAAGGAGGAAGTGATAAGGTAAGGGAACCATGATTTACTAAAGAAATTGTACCTCTTGTCAAGCGAAAGAGGGAGGCTTATGTGACGTTGAGGTGAAATGGTTCAGATGAAGCGATGGAGAGTTACAGAGTAGCTAGGAAGGATTTAAAGAGAGAGTTAAGAAGAGCAAGGGGGGGACATGAGCAGTCTTTAGCAGGTAGAATAAAGAGAACCCTAAGGCTTTCTATAGAAATGTGAGGAATAGGGTTAGTCAATGACCGAGGTGGAAAGTTGTATGTGAACCCTGTGGAGATCAGAGAGGTGCTAGATGAATATTTCTCATCAGTTTTCACTCAGTAAAAGGAGAATATTTTAGAGGAGAAGACTGAGATATGGGCTATTAGACTTGAAAGATTTGAGGTTAGTAAGGAGGAGGGATTATCAATTCTAGAAGGTGTGAAAGTAGATAAGTCCCTGGGCCGTAGGGTTTTTCCCGAGAATTCTCTGGGAAGCTAGGAAGGAAATGGCTGAGCCTTTGGCCTGGATCTTTGAGTCGTCATTGTCTACAGGTTGAGGACCAGAGGATTGGAGGATTGCAAATGTTGTGCCTAAGTTCAAGAAGGGTAGTAGAGATAACCCAGGTAATTATAGACCATGGGCCTTATGTCTGTTGGGGGAAAAGTTTTGGAAAGGATTATAAGAGATAGGATTTATAATCATCTTGCAAGCAACAATTCAATTGGAAATAGTCAACATGGATTTGTCAAGGGAAGGTCGTGTCTCGCAAACCTCATTGAGTTTTTTGAGAAAGTGACCAAGCATGTGGATGAGGGTAGGGCAGTTGATGTGGTGTATGTGGACTTCAGCAAAGCCTTTGATAAGGTTTCACATGGTAGGCTGATGGACAAAATGGGGAGGCATGGGATTGAAAGTGATTAAGCAGTTTGGATTAGAAACTGGCTTTCTCAAAGAAGGCAACAAGTGGTAGTTGATAGAAAATATTCAGCCTGGAATCTGGTTACTCGCAGTGTGCCACAAGGATCTGTTTTGGGACCATTGCTGTTTGTCATTTTTATAAACGACTTGGACGTGGGCATGGTGGATGGGTTAGTAAGTTTGCAGATGACACTAAAGTTGTGAGAGTGGTGGACACTGTGGAAGAATGTTGCAGGTTGCAGGCAGAGCTGGGCTGAAGGGTGGCAAATGGAGTTCAATGCAGATAAATGTAAGGTGATTCACTTTAGGAAGAATAACAGGAAGGCAGAATATTGGATTAATGGATAGATTCTTGGTAGTGTGGCTGTGCAGAAAGATCTTGGTATCCATGTACATAATTCCCTGAAAGTTGCCACCCACGTTGGTAGTGCAGTTACGAAGGCATACTGTGTCTTCGGTTTTATTGGTAAAGGGATTGAGTTCTCTAGCCATGGTGGCATGCTGCAACTGTACAAAACGCTAGTGCAGCCTCACTTGGAATAATGTGTGCTGTTCTGGACACCCCATTACAGGAAGGATGTGGAACCATTGGAAAAGGTGCAGAGGAGATTTACCAGGATGTTGCCTGGTCTGATGCAACAGTCTTACGAGGAAAGACTGAGGGACCTGGGTCTGTTCTCATTGGAGCAAAGAAGACTAAGAGGCGATTTAATAGAGATATACAAGATATCAGAAGATTAGATAGGGTGGACAGTGAAAGTCTCTTTCCGAGGATGATGACATCTGCTTGTATGAGGGGCATAGCTGCAAATTGAGGGGTGATAGATTTAAGACAGATGTTAGAGGCAGGTTCTTCGCCCAGAGAGTGGTAAGGGCATGGAATGCCCTGCTTGCCAATGTAGCTCACTCAGCCACATTAGGGGCATTTAAACTGTCCTTAGATAAACACATGGATGATGATGGGATAGTGTAGGGTGATGGGCTTAGATTAATTCATAGGTCGGTGCAACATCGAGGGCCAAAGGGCCTGTTCTGCGCTGTATTGTTTTCTGTTTTATGTTCTATGGTCTCCTTCACCCAGTCTGGGAGTGAACAATCAATCTCACCGTAGATATTGCTGTCTTGCTGTCTCTTCCCTTACAAGTTTCTGTTCCTGCACTGTCTCCTCCCAAGGCCTTCTTCGAATGTTTTCATTAATGTTGTCCCTTATTTACACAGGTACCTACAGGGATCCTCCTGACACATGTCTGTAAGGGGCTTGAGCCTCAATCTATACAAAGTTGAAACCTGCCTTCTACTTAGAGTAAGCAAGTAACATTTAACATTTAGAGTATTAAAATCTAAATTTCCTTAATAATACCCACTTTTGGCCCCTTGGCCAAAGGTAGCCAATACTGTGATGTCATCCTTGTCCTTTATGCTCCATCACCCATCGATACTTACCAGGTGTCCAGATTAGGTTTGTAAAGGCAAAGGGTTAAACAATCTGTGCCACTAGGTACTTTAATTGAGGTCTCTGACCTAATTGTTCCTGGTTTCTGAATTATCATCACCATTTTCATTGCAATCTGTCAGTGCCATAAATCAGGCATGTTCCTCTAAAGTTTTTAACAATTGGCTGACAACCAAGGCATGGGAGACCATACTAATCCATGGTTGAATTTGTGCTTTTATTTCACAATTCCATACATTGCCCTACACTGAGTATCTCAGCCTGTCCTGCTTCTACCTGTTCCTCTATATCATGCCCAAATTGCTGATTCTAATCTCCTGTGTTTGCACAGCTTCCACACACTCTTTTTCTCGCTCCTCACTCGATTGCTTGTGGACACTAATACCCTGCACAAGCAGCTGCAGCCTCCTTATTGGCTGAGTGATTGCTCAATTCAATGGGGTTTGCTACTGTGGACTGTGACCTGGATTAATGCTGCCTCTAAGAGTATTGTCACAGCTTGTACTAAATCCTGATTGTTGCCTAATGTTGTGTATATCCCCTTTAGCTTCATGCTTCCATATAATCAGGTATTACCTCAAAGTCATGTTTAATGTCTGTATAAATGTTAACCTACTGAATCACAGAGGCCTTACAGCACAGAGGAAGGCCATTTGGCCCATTATGCCTGGATCAGCTCTTCAAATCAGCATCATTACCTTGTGCCAATCTCCTGCTTCTTTCCTTACACCTTACATTGTTTTTTCATTGGTTGACCATTGATTGCCCTCATGATCATTTGAATGCTATAACACATTATGTGTGGTAATCAGTACCCAATGTTGCAATTTGACACAAGGTTCCATTTTTATTGGCACTTAAACAGAAATATCTTTATTATCAAATCAAATGAATTTAAAAGATTCTATGGTTCCCTGTATAATTTGATGTTTTAAAAATTAGTTCCTCTATGGAAAAGTATGTTTTCTTGTTCTTGATCAAAAGCTGGCAAGACATGTGTACCCTCCCCCAACTCCCACTCAGTCCCAACGTTTCAGGCGCTGGTCAAATTGTCCAATCTAGTTCTCTTAAAGGAGAAAGTGAGGTCTGCAGATGCTGGAGATCAGAGCTGAAAATGTGTTGTTGAAGAAGCGCAGCATCCAGGGAACAGGAGAATCGACGTTTCGGGCATAAGCCCTTCTTCAGGAATCTCTCTTCTCTTCTCTTCTCTTAAAGCCCTTCTCTTAAAGCCTTCTTGATCAAGAGCACACATATCTCCAAAAGATAGCTGAAAATGAATTTGTTTCATTTATACATTCCTTTCTCTTGAAATGATGAAGGGCTTTTGCCCGAAATGTCGATTTTGCTGCTCCTTGGATGCTGCCTGAACTTCTGTGCTCTTCCAGCACCACTAATCCATTTCTTTTGAAATATCCCATTTAACTATACCAAATGTGGGATATTCACGTTTACTGTTGTGTCTTTTTCCTGTCACTATCCAATAAAATATTCTCACCATGTTCTTAAACAAAAAATACATTCTTATTTGATCACAGACACTTGTTATGGACTAGGCCAGACCATTCAAAACATTCTCAAGCAGGCAGCCCAGACCATAACTTTGCAATTTGTTTCAGTAAGTGTATAGTGAAAATTACCTGGAGTAAGTTAGCAAGGTTGACTACCAAGGTTAAAACAAATAAAAATTTATTCACAAGATTACACAATGAAACACAAAGAACAGAATAGAGATCCCCTACAGAATTCAGTCTATCCAAATGAGACTTAATTTTGCTGTTCTGAATATACACAATTCCCAATAAGCAAACCCCCTTTAACACACATGGAACAGATGCTTATAGGTTGACGCTAGAAGGGCAGAAAGAGAGAGAGAGAGAGAGTGAGAGTTTCCACACAGCTCACTGTAGAACTCCTCTCCAGTTCAGGACTGAACTAAACCACTCAGCTAGAGAGCTGATCACGCCCCTTTCATTATACAGGTCACTTCTAAAACATGATCACTTTGGCCTGAAGTCTCATCTGTTTACATATCAACAAAACGCCCCTCAATACCCTTTAATCTCTGTACCAAACCGACCTGGCTTATTACCCTTCTGAAAAAAAAACAAGGATAAAGTAACTTTGAGAAAAGGAACAACGTTTGGGAAAAAACAAGCTTCGTGACACATTAAAGGTTCTCCCATGTTCCTGTTTCACAATTAGATATCTCAGATTTCCAAGAGTAACTTGCTAAATTTCTTTAAATATTTCATTTCTCAAATTATTCAAGAATCAAACTAACAGGTTCCCTTTAGGACTTGTCACCTCCTCAGAAACTGCTTCTGTGTGTGTTCATCCACGCTTCTTAACTGAACATTTAATGCTTAATACTGATACTCACCCTTTAGCACCAACCCCCCACAACATAGCTTATTGGGGCTCAGCTGTTTTACAATGTTTTTTATAAAGGGTCCTACAACAATTCAACAATTCCATAATTTGTCTTGCATATTCCCTGGCCTTGACAATCCATTGTGTTCCTGTGACACAGGGTGGTGCATTTATGGCCAAAGGAAGTGTTGGAGGCCTTTACAATTACAATATTTAAAAGGCATCTGGATGGGTATGTGAATAGGAAGAGTTTAAAGAGATATGGGCCAAATGGTAGCAAATGGGACTAGATTAATTTAGAATATCTGGTCAACGTGGATAAGTTGGACTGAAGGGTCTGTTGCTATACTGTACATCTCTATAACTCTCTGATCGCAAGGAAGTTTCATTTCTTTGTTCAGGATGGCTTTAAAGTGTCCAGCAGCTGGTGCACCCATCTTTAATCTCGATAAAAGACATTCCCCTACCCACTCCCACCTCACTAACCCAAGGTGTCAGTGTCTGAGCAGGAGGCAGGCAGGATGCAGCCTTGCCTGTGCTGCTTCTAGGGTATCCGTGCTCTCTTTTTCAGAGGTAGTGAACCATCATTGTCAGGAAGGCTAACCCACCTGCAACTTCCTGCTGACTTAATGTCCAAATTTCAACCTGCTGTCAAAAAGCTGAACATTGACCTCCTGCCCAATTAAGTTCCCTCACCTATCTTTCAGCATCTGTTTGCCATTTTGTTCCTTTCCTATCTTGCAGGTCTTATTCATTTTATTATGTAGTTAAACTGGACATTCTGAACAATGTGAGACAATGTGCAAAGGAATCCCTGTAAATGTCGTGCTCCTCATATGTCCACCTGCTGTCAGGATTGTTGAATTATTGTCAATACCATAAGTAACTGTACACAACCAATACACACCACAGTCAGAAGGATGGAGATAACTAGAATTAAGTTCGTAAAGATGAAGAATGTGTTAATAATTCAATAACTTAAACTGATAAGAATAGAAAAACTCAAAAGAGATGGTATTCTATTGACTTGCCTACATGTCTCAGAAAATTCACAATAACTAAAGATCTGTGGCATGAAATAGAAACATTTGAAATGCAACTGCGAGGACAATGACCTAAAATTTTGTAATCAACCCAAAAGAGCAGTGGAGAGGTTTCTTAAAGTGTAAGTGCAAAAGGGTGATGTGTGATGTGGTTTTCTAATATTAGCCCAGATAATGTTTACCACAGAATCACAATTGTATTGAATCACATATCTAGAAGTTTATCAAAAACTAACTGGTATCTTAATATGATATTTCCGATTTAAATACATAGTTTATAAGCTTACTTAAATTCTTGCTTCCTTATATACGTATTTGACTGGTTTACTAACTAACTGACTGACTAGCAGGCTGACCACCAACTATCGGTCCCGAGAGTAAGGTGGAGACTTTTTACACTAAGGCATCATATGCTGCGATGTCAACCAGCTGTCTTAAGGCATCAGGTCTTTCTCAGATAATGCAACAAACTCCGGGTTGGACCGTAGGGTCTGTTTCCATGCTGTACATCACTATGACTCTTTGACTCTAAGAAATGCTTCCCTATTGATAAAGTGACTATACGTACTGGGTGATAAAGGTCACAGGTTTGTTTTCTGCTCAGTTATAGAATCATAGAGTTATACAGACCCTTCAGTCTAACTCGTCCAAGCCAACCAACTTGCCCAAACTAAAATAGTCTCATTTACCTGCATTTGGCCCATATCTCTCTAAACCCTTCCTATCCATGTATCCATCCAAATGCCTTTTGAATGTTGTAAACGTTCCCACCTGTACCACTTTCCCTGACAGCTCATTCCAAATGCGCACTACTCTCTGTGTGAAAATGTTGCCCCTCAGGTCCCTTTTAAATCTTCCCCCTTTCACTTAAACCTATGCCCTCTAGTTTTGGATTCCTCTTTACCCTGGGGAAAAGACCTTGGCTATTCACCTTACCTATGTCCCTCATGATTTTATAAACCTCTAAAAGGCCACCCTCAGCCTCCTGCGCTCAAGGGGAAAGTGTCCCAGCTTCTCCTTCCCACTCAAGCTTTCAGTCTCAGTAATATCCTTCTCAATCTATTTTGCACCCTTTTCAGTTTAATAATCATCTTTGACTTCCTCTTTTTCTGGAGGAATGTGCAGTGCAATGGGTATAATTTCATTGGCAGCTGCCCTTTCTAGTATTTTGCTCAAATAGCTACAATTCATATTTTAACATAGAAAATAAGTACAGGAATAGCCTTTGAGTCTGCAGCACCAGTCAATACAATTATGGAGAATCATGCAATGTCAGTATCCAATTTCAGCCCTCTCCCATACCCCTTGAACCTTTTAGCTGTAAGTCCATATCCAACTCCCTCTTAAATGTATCTAACAAACTGCTCCAACAACTTCCTGTGGGAGAGAATTTCACAGGTTCACAACTCTCTGTGTGAAGAAATGTTTTCTCATCTCAGTCCTGCATGGCTTGCCTCTTACTCTTAGACTGTGACCCACAGTTCTGGACTTCCCCAATGTTGGAAACATTCTTCCCGCATCTAGCCTGTCCAGTTCCATTAGGATTTTATATGTTTCTATGAGATCCCCCTTCATTCTCATTAATTCCAATACGACCCATCAATCCAGCCTTTCCTCATATGTCAGTCCTGCCATCCCAGGAATCAGTCTGGTGATTGGACTCCCTCAACAGCAAGAATGTTCTTCTTCAGACTAGGAGAACAAAACTGCACACATTATTCAAGATGTGGCCTCACCGAGGCCCCGTGTATATTCAGCAAGACATCCATGTTCCACTGCTCAAATCCTCTTTATTGTTTGTTTCTCAACAGTAAAGACTGATGAACTGTGAAGTGAAAGTTTACTCTTGCTATGATTAAGGGTGTTCACATCTAACGTACAACCCCCCAGCAAAGCTTGTTGGATACCAATCAGAATGGAGATACTGACAGATTATTTTATTTTCTTAACTCAAATATAATGTCTAATAATAAACCTATTTTACTATCACCTGGCTAACTGCACAATCCCAATATTAAACTTAGGGTCTTCCTAATCTGCATAAGGAAAGCATTGGGAAAGGCATTCTGTATTAGCTTCAGACTCCCAGAATGCAAAGTTGCGAAACCTCAATCTGGTGATTTGCCACTCATTCCATCCCAAACCAAGGGTATGAGATCATTTACCTAAATACCCACAGATATCATCGCCTATTGTGACTCTGTAGATCAGACACCTGTCCCTCACATAAGCAGTAAATCTTGGAGAAACCCAAACACTAGCAACAGCAGCAGCAGGATATTGAAATCGGGTTGATGGCAAGAGGTCAGGATTTTTAAATGGCTGCATTTGTGGCTGAAACCATTACTGAATGGAGCCCTACGTGCACGTGATACGCAGAGTAAGAAATCCTTGGGTTCACATGTCTGTCAATCACTTTCCATTGTAGACAAGCAAGAGGCTGGAAGAACACAACAAGCCAGACAGCATCAGGAGGTGGAGAAGTCAACGTTTTGGTATAATCCTTCTTCCAGGCTGGAGTGGGTGGAAGGGGAGCTGCAGATAAAGGGGTTCGGGGAGGCAGGGTGGTGAAGTGGGGATAGGTGGAGACAGGTAGAGGGTATGATCTGATAAGTTGATGTGAGGGATGAATCTGGTAGGGGGCAGGGAGGAGTGGAAAGGAGGGGGAGAGGCTGGGAAGGGAGTTTGGAAACGAGGAGGGAGGTTATTTGAAATTGGAGACCTCAATGTTGAGTCCGGGCTGTAGGCTGCCCAAGCAGAAGATGAGATGTTGTTCCTGCAATTTGTGGTCTGGTTCATTGTGGCAATGGAGGAGGCCAAGGATGGTCATATCGGAAAGGAAGTGGGAAGGGAAATTAAATGGGGGAGACTGGGAGGTCAGGTTGACTCTTGTGGGCTCGGCTGAGATGCTAGGCAAAACTATCCCTTCATTAATGGGTTTTAAGAAGATTTGTAGCTCAGCTTGAGGTTCTGGATGTAGGTTTGCGAGCTGAGCTGGAAGGTTCGTTTTCAGACATTTCATCAGTATCCTCGGTAACATCTTCAGTGAGCCTCCGAATGAAGCACCAGTGGTGTAGCCCACCTTCTATTTATATGTTTGGGTTTCCTTGGTTGGTGATGTTATTTCCTGTGGTGACATTATTTCCTATGGTGATGTCATTTCCTGTTCTTTTTCTCAGGGGATGGTAAATGGGATCCAAGTCAACGTGTTTGTTGGTAGAATTCTAGTTGGAATGCCATGCTTCTAGGAATTCTCATGCATGTCTCTATTTGGCTTGTCCTAGGATGGATGGTGGTGTCCTAATCAAATTGGTGTCCTTCCTCATCCATATGTAAGGATACTAATGAGAGTGGGCCATGTTGTTTTGTGGCTAGTTGATGTTCATGTATCCTGGTGGCTAGTTTTATGCCTATTTGTGAAATGTAGTGTTTGTTACAGGTCTTGCAAGATATTTTATAAATGACACTAGTTTTGCTTGATCTCTATATAGGGTTTTTCAAGTTCATTAGCTGCTGTTTCAGTGTGTTGGTGGGTTTGTGGGCTACCATGATGCCAAGGGGTCTGAGTCTCTGACATCTCAGAAATGACTACCAGACTTTAAATGAACATTATTACCAGTGCTAATCTCCTGCTTTTTCCTTATACACTTGCTTATTATTTTCTATCCAACTAATCATCCAATGCCTCAAATAAATCTGCCCCCACAGCACTTTCCTGCAGTGTAGTCCATACCTCAACTATTGGCTGAGTGAAAAATAAAGATTTCCTTGACTTCACCCTTGCTTCTTTTGCTGATCATTCAAAATCTATGCATTCTTGTCCTTGTTCCTTTTTACAAGGACAAGTTTTTCCCCATCTACTCTATCCAGCCCAATTTTGAGAACAGAAGTTGGGATGTCATGTTGAGGGTGTACAGGATGTTGGTGAGGCTTCTTTTGGACTATGTCCTTTTCTGGGTACCCTGCTATAGGAAGGATATTATTAAACTGGGGGCGCTTTAAAGATTTACCTGGATGTTGCTGGGACAGGAGGGTTTGAGCTATAAGGGGGGGGTTGGATAGGCTGGGTCTTTTTTCATTGGAGCCTAGGAGGTTGAGGGATGATCTTACAGAGGTTTATAAAATCAGGAAGGGCATAGATAAGGTGAATAGCAAAAGGTCTCTTCCCGAGGGTGGGAGATTTCAAAACTAGGGGGCATAATTTTTTCAAAGTGGCAGGAGTAAGTTTTTAAAAGGACATGAGGGGTGATTGTTTTACAGATGGACTGGTTCATATGTGCAATGAATGTCCAGAGGAAATGGTGGAGGCAGGTACAGTTATAACAATTAAAAGACATTTGGATAAGTACATGATATAAGCCAAATGCAGGAAAGTGGGACTAGTTTGGGAAACC